>NW_013952697.1:229627-244451 GCF_001266775.1 Austrofundulus limnaeus
CACACACACACACACACACACACACACACACACACACACCAATTACTGCATGCTACACAAGTACAGGAAAAGAAAATGTCCTTTTTTTGTTTTACAGTGTTAGAAAATGTGTTAGTTCCAACATCATCTGTGGTTTTTGTGTGTATTTTACCAAATTACAAAATTTACAACTCTCTTCTCTCTCATCTACAAATTATGCTTCGAGGCTTGAATTTACAGACTTTTTGGGTTAAAAGGTACAGTAAGATCCAAAAACAAACCCCATTTTGAGAAAAATGACTTCCAAATTACCAGATGACAGTGAGAATTATGGGTATTTAGGAACTGAAGATCAAAGTTCTTGTCCATGGCCCCTGGTCTGTTTTTGCTCAAAAAAGACCAGTATAGCCAGTTTGAAGGACTTCAAATAAGCTTTTAATTTAAATTTTTACTTATTTTCTTAATTTGAATGTGCATTTTATTACCTCTACATCTGGACAAATCAGTGGAACCTTTTTTTTTTTCATTTTGAAAAGATGCTGATTTTCTTTTCGTTATACACTGGAGATAGCACGGTGATTGAGCGATAGTTTTCTATAAAGACAGATTTCTGCCCCAGTAATGTGCTAATATGGATATACAACATGGGCTGATCTTTGGGACATTTTTTATACATTCTTATCCATGTGTTATGTATATTATCTGCGCACCATGAATTCCCTTCAGTTACATGATTCCCATGTAACCAGATGGGACTCCCACCTCCCTACGAACCTGTTAGAAATGTGTCTCAGGAATTACTCTCATGGCCAGAGGCTTCCCATCACTTTTCCTTCCATCAGTAGAAAACGGAAAAGTTGAGCATAATCCTAAAGCCCATTGTGGCCTACTTAGTGGAACGGGAACATGCCTTTCCGACTGGTCGTGCCTTTGTATGTGGGTCAGCTTCATTCAAATTCTCTTTCATTCCAGCTCCTCTTCCGACACTGTGGCCCATCATTAGCTGTAATATAGGTCACCCCAGGCTTTGTGAGGCTCCAGCTCCATTTGCATTCTTGATTCGGATGGAGCAGTCGTGGGGTGACTGTAGGTAAGAAGGTGGGAAGTTAAGCGGGGGGAGGATAGCATCAGAGGAAGAGGCAAAGCTTTTATCACTTTTGATGAAAGGATGAGGTCAGTCTGGATACATACTTTAAAGGATTGGGGTGTTTTCCCAGTGGTGAGAAGACGAAGCTGCGATAGTTTGAGTTTGAAATGTACCATGCATTAATTTTTCTTTCTGTTAAGAAAAAAAGAATTCATTTTAATTATGTTCTAAAGATGATCAGCTAAAAGTTTAACTGATTAAAAAAATCTATTATGAAGAAAGACCGTAAATGTGAACTTGGACAGTCGTTGACCATTATTTCAGATAGGTTCATGGGAAGAAACTTGTGCCATCAGAAACTGAATTTGAATTGCTCAGAAAAATATGTATTTGCATAATTTGAAATCAAATGCATTGGTTTTATTATTTATTTGAAATTATTTGTTTTACTAAACTGAAACTGATTTTAATGGTTTAAATGTGAATAGCTTTAAAATATTTCAGTTTGACTACTTTCACTTTCAGTTCTTCCAATTCAATTTCAGCTCCAAAATTCGTTTTCTGTGATACACATTCCTACACCTTGAGAAAAAACAGTAATCAAACACAGATTGACAGATTTATGTTTCACATCAGTGAAACTTCCTGTATGGTAATGTAGGAGTTCAGTCTCAAAGAAGAAGTAATGCAAGAGAGTGAATGCCATCCTCTATAAAAGTGACAAAAAAGAGACAATGGTTTTTTTTTATTGAAGTCAATAATTTTACCTATAGAAAATGCTTACATTTACATCCCATTATGTTTTATTTTGTTCATGATTACTGTCAAAGAAGCAGTAGCGAGACGAGAGCACTCTGATAAGTCGACAGCTGAGTTTACAAGATGCGTCCCGTCTCCTCTGGTGATTTCCGCAAACTTATCCAAAAGGTAACCGTGTTGGAAATAAATATTTATTGTCTTGAGATGAATTCTTTACATGAAGATGAGACGACACTGCCACAGAACAAGAAGGATGTCCGGAGGAGACCAAATGCAGAAGAGAATAGGAGTGAATCTAGAAGCAGTCCTTGGAACTCACTTGGCACAAAACCAAAGGATACATCTGTTACTTTATCCACAAGATGGCTCACAGGAAGAATTCAACCTTCGGTTGATTTAGAATGGCCTTAGCTGCAGAGAAATGTTTTCCCCGCGCCAAAAATGAAACTGCAGCTGATAGTTGCCCAAACAAGAGATATAGGCGAACCAGTGAAAAATAATGGAATCCCACTACCAAACAAGTTTTCTCCACTTCTAGAAATATATGATTCAGAAGAAAGTTCATCTCTGGCTCCAGAGAGATTTGAGACTAGATTCAGCCCAAAATTAATTCTTTGAAAACGGTTTCAGAAAGAGACTGCCGCAAACTCAGAAACGCTGATATTAGCTGACAAAGCTGTGGGTGAGATTAAAAACTTTTACAACATGAATGCGCCAAGGTTCTTAGCTTTGCTGATGATATAGTGTCTGATCTCACAGAGAAGATAACGGACGTCACAGCTAAGTGTACAACAGTGAATTCACATAGCAGGAGACGACATCATTAATCAGTCAGAAATCCTTTCTTTTCATTCATTCACTTGGTGAACAAAGTTCAGGGTCTCAAGACGGAGGTGTTTTTTAGTGGACCCCTCTCCACACGATGAGGCAGTGGTGAGAAATTTAGTAGACTGTTGGCACTTAACTAGTGGCTTAAACCTGCGTGTGCTGAGACCTCTGTGACCTTTATTAACAATTTCAACAAATCTTGAGAGCACAAACACCTCTTTTAGGCACACAGACTAGGGCTGAATAAGTCTGGAACAAAATTATTGTCTTCAAACATATTATTTAAAGATGCCACAGTCTGTGCCACAGACAGACAACAAGAAAACACACATCTGCTGATAAGGCAGCAATCTGGAGGTCAGCCAGTGTATTATGACATAAAGAGGGAACAAAGAGTTCAGATGACCCTGAAGGAGACTTCTGCATCATAATTAGTGGAATCCCCCATCCTGAAACAGAAGAAATACTGGAGCCCCACCCTTAGCACCACAACCAGAAGAACTCAAACCTTTTTTTCCCCCAGACCCAACCCACTTCTTCATTTTTTGCAGTCAGACCAAATGTCCACCCCATATATCCATTCAGGGAAGATGGTGAGGACTATGATGAAGAAAAAGTGTTTTATTGTTTAAACATTCACAAAAATCTGTGGAAAGTAGAGGTGGGCGATACTGGGAATTTTGGTATCGATCCGATACCAAGTAAATACAGGGCCAGTATCGCCGATATCGATACCGATACCGATACCGATACCGATCCTTTTTTTGGCGGGAGGGGGTGCTGCTCCGTGCTGTGTGTGACACAGTGCAGCACTACAGAGTAGACTTTGAAAAATCTGTGTGCAGCAGTCAGTTTGTGCGGGAAAGAACAAAGCCTGAGTATCAATCTTTTTTACACGAGTATTGTACAATATCAATACCAGCGCTGTTATCGATATTACCGATATTTAATATCGATTCGCCCATTTCTAGTGGAAAGACTGGGTGGAGATGGCAAATGGTACAGTAGAGGAGGAAGAAGAGCTGGCAAGGGAATGTTATGTTTGGTGAAAATTATTATGGTGTCTGAAAAACACTAACTGAAAACTGGATTTGGTTTTCTGTGTTTTATTCAGACATCCAATTTTAAACATTGTCTTACAAACACCTCAAAGCAACTGTCAGCACAGAGGTGGAGGCGTAATGATTGGGGATTGTTAAATGAGCTTTGACAGTTTAATTTAGATATTTTCTGCACCTTTACTCTGTTAGTGCAATGCACAGATTTACTAAAACAGAAACGAGAAAAGTTGTTCCATTTTTTTAAGGAATAAGAAAACATGTTGAGAGTAGACCAGTTTCTACACAAGTTTATTCTCCATTATGTTGAGAAGTCTGCAAACACTGTGACCTGAAATCAGTATCCTGAAGTCTTTAGCATTTTTAGCCTCCTTGTTTAGTATGCACAGCCAACAGAACTTATTGACATTTTAGTTTTTTTTTTCTCCTCAGCAAATTACATGTTTCCACCTTAATTGTTATTGGAGATGTTATCACAGAACGGAGGCAGCTTTTGCTTCTGACTCTGCTAAGGCCTGACAGTGGTGTGAAGGGGGTACAGGAGGGGAGTTATGCAAAATAAGGCCTATGTATAATTAATGACCCCCCCCCCACTCTCCCCCAGCCCCTTATCCTCCTCATACACAACCCCTGTATCCTTTTTAGGATGGACAGCTGGCACTACGGTGTCCTTCTGACCTCTGAGGGCTGCAGAGTTAAACTGAGATACTGAGGGTGAAGGGGGGAAAGGTCAGGTGCTGGAGGAAAGTACAGCAAGATAAACACATGGGTATCAAAAACATCATTTTATAAACAATAAAATTATGTCAACTACCAACAGTCAGTACATTTAGAGCTGCACTCACTTCTCTGCTGAATTACAGGACAGTCATTGTTGTAAAATACTGCAAATTATTAGACTCGTATTCCATAATTCAGGATAATATTTTAAACCTTTAACTTATAAATTACGACTCATTTCATGTGACGTATTCAGGTGGTGTATGCACTTAGTGACCAAAAGGGGAAGTGAATGGATGTTAATATTAAGTGGTCTGTATTCTAGAGGTGGGCGATACTGGGAATTTTGGTATTGATCCGATACCAAGTAAATACCGGGCCAGTATCGCCGACATCGATACCGATACTTTTTAAGTTTCATGATTTGAAAAGATCCAAAAGATCTAGGAGAGAATTTTGCCAAACATTGTACGTGACAACAAAATACTTTATTATAACAATCAATATTTTTGCTTGCCAACAATAAAGCAGTAACAAAACAGTTTCCTTTAACATTAGGAAAATAAACCTTTTATACAAAAATAAAATTCTTCCCTCACCACTAGACATCTTTCCTAATTATTTTTTTGTTTCTTTTATTAAATAAAATTGTTCTTAGGAAAAACAAAAAAAAATAAGGAATGTTCTTCCTTTCAATACAATTCTGTTTTATATAAATAAACAGACTAAAAAATATCACTCAACATAACATAAAACAAAATCTCCTGAGGTAGAGGGCTCGGTGAGAACGCTGAGTGGGTGGGCCAGCCTACCTGCTTAGTTAGCGCAGCTGTTTGGCTAGCGCTGCTGAGTGTGAGCACTACAGAGAGTAGACTTTGAAAAATCTACGTGTGCAGCAGTCAGTGTGTGTGGGAAAGAACAAAGCTTGAGTATCGATCTTTTTACACGAGTATTGTTCAGTATCAATACCAGTGCTGGTATCGATATTATCGATATTTAGTATCGATCCACCCACCTCTGCTGTATTCCACTACCAGGTCAATTCTGGTGTGCAATGGATCAATGGTTAGCACTGATACCTCATAGCAAGAAGGTCCTGGGTTCGATCCTCGGTTCATATTAAGAGTCTTTCTGTGAAGAGGTTGCGTGTTCTCCTTGCACTTATGTTGGTTTTCTTCAGGATGTCGGTTACCTTTGACAGACCAAAAAACATGCACAATAGGCAGTGTTGTTTAAAGTACCTCAAAGTGATACTTGAGTAAAAGTACAAGTATCATATCATAAAAATACTTTGGTAAAAGTTAAAATCTTCTATAAGAATATTATTTGAGTAAAACTCTTAAAGTAACTGATATTCTTTGTACTTAAGTATCAAAAGTAAATTTCTGACACAAAATCTATTTAAGTATTAAAAGTAAAAGTACTGAGTAAAAGTGAGCAGTTAGATTTTCTAAAATGACATTTATTGGGAGGCGACTTCTCCAAAAATATTTTTTTCTAACAGCGTGCCCCTTTGATGGACTGTGTACAAAGTAATATGGTATCCAAATGGTATATATTTATACTTCTCATCCAACACAATTAAATTCACTCTATCCAGTATACACAATTTATCAGGATAGTGTTTTATTTTAAACAACAATCCAGAATAAAATAGGAGTAACAAATTTCTACTTCTTACCATTTTAAAAAAATGTAAGGAGTAAAAAGTACAGATAAATGTGTACAAATGTAGAGTAAAAGTAAAAAGAACACTGAAATATAATTACTCAAGTAAAGTGCAGTTAACAAAATTTCTATTTAAGTACAGTAACAAAGTATTTGCACTTATGTAGTTACTTTACAACTCTGACATTAGGTTGCTTTAATGCCCACACCTTCCTTGCAAAAGCGATCTGTGATCTCAGTGAGATCTGCTTGGTTAAATCAAAAAATACTTTTTAGAGGTTAGTGCTGCTCTATATGATGGTGTTTTTGGAGAGCAATTTTGGTCATAAGGCAGTGACAAAATTATTTGTATTAAACTCTGGACAAAAATATTAAGTTTTGCTCGCATTCATATTTGGTTACTTTATAGAGTACATGCATGCTAGTCCAAAATCATACATGCTCACATATACAACCAAACTCCAGAAGTAAAAAAAAAAAAACATTTTGCTTCTCTTTACATCCTTTCAAGGATCTGTCCATGTAGAGGAACTGGAGTACCCAGCTCGCTCTCCACTCTCCACTGACTTTAGCGCTCCCTCATCAGTTCACTCACTGACTCCCATATTTCCCTATTAATTGATCTAAACAAGCTCAGATTATCTTTGGCTTCTATTCAAAAATGCCAGAGTCACTGCCACGTCTTTCAAGATAGCGGAAGGCGAGGCAGACAGAACTTTGGCTGAAACTCTCCCGTAATTTCCACCTTAATTCTCAACAAAAAGCACATTAATATCACTCACCCCAGCCCGCACCCCGAACCCCCCACCCCACTCTCTTATCTCCATCCTAAGCCTCTTTTGATGTCCCAACTCTAATCAACTTGTTCGGGCCCGACGGATGAGCGCCTGACACGGGACAATCGTCAGAATCTAAATCGTTACATCTCCCCTGACATTACGGTGGCATTTTTGTCGTGGCAGAGGTAAGGAGAGTGAGGATTGGTTGGGCGGGGGTAAAGATGGCGGGGGGACCACAGTTCTCTCAGTCAGGATGTGTGAGGGGGCAGGTGGGGTGGTTGGCATATTCATATTAGTGTGGAATTAAGCTCTTTTTTTAGATGTGCTGAAAATCCAGTGCTGGCGAAGAGAGCGTCGCAGTCCACACGTTCTTATCAGTGATGGCGAAGGTCCTATTCATACAGACCTGCTATCAGCATAATTCTTTTTGACATTTCAGATAAGCATCTTAACAGAAAGCTCCCAACTAGGCAGACAGGGGAGTTGTCAAATAATGAGCAAATTTTACATGTTTACCACTAAAATATCATCGTTTTAAAAAGGTGCCTGGATATCAGCTGCTATCGGTCAATCTGTGAACCCTCGTCTGTCTGCTTCCAGTCCCTCTGCTATAAGCAGGAGTTGGAGGTGTTTCTGCTGATTTACATCAACATATACAACCCTCACATAAAAAGCTTGCATAAAAGCACATGTTTATCTTATCCACTTCTTATCTGCTGTTATTTTGCAGAGATTTACCCGAGGAGGCCGGTTCAGTTGCAGTATTTATGTGAACACTGGTGGTCCACTGGTACAATGAGCTGCTGTAACTTGGACTACACCTCTACTGTTTACCTGTTTGGATTAAGTAAGTCATGGATGTGAGTAAAGACAAACAAATTATTCTTGGATTATGGATCCACCTGTAATCCATGGTCAGTTTGTACTTGGACGGCTGTAGGACAGCAGACTGACTTGAAGAATATGTCCAATGAGATGCAGTTGTCTATTGTGAGGACATAAAAATACTTATATACGGTAAAATTAGTCTAAGTTAAATGAAGGCAAAGTCTGTTTTTAGTAGCTGATTCAAACTGGGTCACACTAAAACACTAAAAAGACATCGTATTTAAAATGTGTTGCAGCAGAAGGCTGCAAAAGACCGGCAGGTTAATGAAAAAACAAACAAAAACACCTCAATCCACCCAGTGGTTTCACCCCAGATAGAAATGCATTTCAGTTGCTAAAGACAAATAATAATCAAATAACAGTTCCAATGTTGTCATTTCAAAAATGTGCCTGCCACAGTAGGTACAAAGTGGATTGAGGCAGGTACAGTGTGGGTGGAGGTTGGTAACAAAATGACGTGACCAGCTTAGAGACCAGTTCTGCAAAACATACAGAAAAAAAAATAGTCTGTGATAAAAAATAATCAAAAAACTTTCAGATTCAGTGAGATCGCAAACAAAATTTGACCAGTTTTCTTGTAATTCTGAGTCTCCAACTACAGTAGTCTTCAACATCCATGTGAGACACCGGCTTTGTGTTTTATATCATTTCTCTAACCTCAGGGTGAGTAAGCTGGGACATCCACTCCTGGAAGACTGGTGGCAGTTTTAAATGTTTTTCTGTTGAGAAAAGTTTAATTCAATTCAGCTCTGTTTATTTTATAGTTTTATATTTTGTACTTAAGTATTAAAAGTAAAAGTATTGATTTAAAATGAACAGTTAGGTTTTCTGTAATGACATTTATTAGGAGGTGACCTCCCTCCAAAAAAATGCAGAAATGACTATAATGTATTAAAATAATTAATTTACGTTAAATTTAGGATGCACTCGTCCAGCTGTTTCAGTTTATATACATACATCAAGGCTGCCCAAACCTTTTCTCCAAAATTAAAATCTATCTGAGGGCTGCGGCCAAATGCAATAATATAATTCATGAAATACAAATACTTCTTAAGTACAGTCCTTTTATTTTAATGATTATGTCCTGTTAAAGTGTGACATGATTTGTTTGTGTACAAACTAATACAGTATCAGTGTTTTAAATATTTATACTTCTCATTCAACCACAATTAAATTCACTCTATCTTGGAGGCACAGTTTATATGGATAGTATTTATTTTCCATTAACAAGCTGGAATGAAAACAAGCAAAGATGAAATAAAAGTAACGACTTTCTACTTACTGCCTTTGTTTTTGGTATCATATGTCGGTCTGTTGTACTGTCTTTCTGTCTGTGGACAAAATTACTCAAAACCTTGTGGACGGATTGTCATGACATTTTTACCACTTGTGTGTACTGGCCCAAGGGACACACCATTAAATTTTGGTGATGTTCCGGTACACGATACGGATACAGGAATTTTTTTCTTTTAATTTGGCAAATCAGCCAGGCTACGCAAAGTGTCATTATGTCAGACACATGCCTGTAAGAAAAAGGAAGTACAAGTCACAAACTCGCTGAGACTACACCTCCCAGTATGTGTACTATCAGGAAAGTTTTTATTGTTCTGTTATCAACTAGTATTGGTGATGTTACATGCTGTCTGGAGACGTACAAAAAGAAATGTGATTCTCTTCACGTTACAGGACCAACAGGACACCGACAGCGGGAGGAGGGTCCTGCTGCAGCCGAGCCGAAGCTGCACTGTCCGAAACAGCTGATCAACCATGTGAGGTACTCCTCCACATAAGAACTTTATTGTGTGATTGCTCTGAAGTTTGTGGGAGTGTTTGTGCTGAAAGCGCTCACACACTGTATTTTGCTTCAATCACTCGCATCAAAAAAATAAATAAAATAAAATAAAATTCCCACTCGCTTCATGAACCGACTGTACCAGGAAGCACTTTATAAAGAGAGTCAAACCATTACAAACTCATACAAGGGGATAAAACAGATGTTTTACATGGTGAAATGTGACTGATGAAAACTTAGGAGCTTAATCCGACACCAGTTTGATGATGAAGAAATCCCGTGCATAATGCCTGCTTAAATCTTCGCTACATCAGAACTTATTCGGCAAATGTGTTTCCATCTCTGCTTTTGCGCATTAACTCTTACAGGATGGGGGAAATGGTCTTGGCGAAGGTTTGCACTCTCTGAGTGCTTCTAGTTTAAAAATGTAAGGAGTAGAAAGTACAGATAATTATGTGAAAATGAAAGAAGTAGAAGTAAAAAGTAGGCAGAAAAATAATTACTCAAGTACAGATAACCCAAAAATTCTACTTAAGTACAGTAACAAAGCATTTGCACTTAGTTACTTTACAACTCTGCTCGCCATATAGATGGACTTCAGAATTGTCAGAAATGACCTGTAAGTTTCCCTAAATTGATTAGGACAAAAAAATAAAAATAAAAAAAAGATAATTGGACAATAGTTTTTTCAGGGTTAATTGCTGATATCCCCCCATGGCATTGTGTCAACATACATGTATGCTCCAGTCAGAGCAGTAAGAATCCTAACTCCTACTCTTTAGAAGTTGTCACATTGATGATGATCAATTATAGATGTGATCTACAGCTACTCTTGTTACTCTCTCTTTGAATTCCTGTGGAAGCAGTATAGGTTAGCTTTTGTATTTGGTTTATTTTGTAAAATTATGTCTTGTGTTGTGGCTTACCAGAGGATTTTTTCCCATTATGATCTGATGTTTAAAACTATAAAACTGAAAAGTAGTAAGTAGTAGTAGGAAAGGATGCATTTCATATGTTTTAAAAAATTAAACAGCAAAATCTTTGTGTTCAAACCAACAGATTGAAAGTGAACAGAATATAAAACATAAGCAAATTATATGCAATACACCTAAACTTATTTTTTATTGTGTAAAATCAAATTAAAACAGTGTGAAATAAAATTTAACGGGCTTCTTTCTCCCTACCGTTTTGTTTTTCGGGGCAAAAATGCACGTGTTCTGTTCAGACGTAGACAGAAGGAAACAGACAAGTGTATGAAAGAGAATGCCACTAATAGGACAGAAATAATCAAGAGAAGAAAGCTGCCACACATGCATCGTCATGTGTTAGAAGGCTGTGGCCAGTCAGCCACATAATAGAACAATCACTCTGTCACTCATCCTCCGTTATTCATCTGACTGCTACTCCGTTTAAAAATTACACACGACCACACACCAAATTCATCCTCTTTTGTCCTTTTCTTCTCCTGTCATTTTTTTGTCTCTTCTGTCCCTCGCCTTCTTGTGTTCCACTCTCAGATCTGTCCTTGGTCAGTGTTTCCTTTCATTCCTTCGTCATTATGCATTGTACCCGCCTATTTTAACACGCCTTTATGTCTGCTCTCCAGCACTTTTACTCCCGTGGACACCTGGATGAAGAGTCTGCCATGAAACAGATCAGCTGTTGTGTTTGTGGAACATTGCTTTAGGACAAGTGAGCAAGTTTGGGAAATGTTAGGGAGGAGACTGTGACAAGTGTATACTTTTACTGTTCCTAAATAAGATTTTTAGTCCCACAATGGGGAAAATCCAATGTCACAGCTGCAACAGGAAAACGGCACAAGGATATACAGTATAAATAAACTTACATATTACATTTTTATATATACTGTGTAATTGACTATAGCCCAAAAGACAAGAAAACAGTGGTAACTAGACATGGGTTTTTACTATGTAAAAACAAGTGTGCATTGCCTTGTAGCATGTCTTTGCCTGCAGCAGTGGACTTGCAGAATGAAATGTGACCAAGTTCAAATGTGTTTTCTATACCAGCTTGTGCTTGTCAAGTCAGCAGGTGTTTGTAATAAGGGTAATTGTGTGACAATATGAAGTTTGTAGAGAGTTTCTGTTAAAGTTACTGTTGCTGGGTTTTGAACCCTGATCTCCTAAATGAAAGCCCATGGCACAAACCATGAGACCATTAGAACTGTGTAGAGAATGAGGCCAGGGTTTGGTTTGTATGTGTACAGAAAGTGGCCACATTGCCAATGTAATGGTTGTCATTAAATTGAAAAATATTAAAACAATAAAGCAATATTAGGACAATATTATAGTGAAACATCAAAATACAGTCATATTAGTATTGTAAACACTGAACTATTGAGATTAAATACTATTAAACTATGGTGCAGTACTGAGTAGATACAGCAGGGGCAGTATTGGACCAATACAAGGCTCCATTGACTCCCATTATAAATTATTAAACATTAATATTTCCAAAAATATAAGTTGTGCAGGCAGCAAAGGTCATAGCCATCATTTGGCACAGGAGCTTTACAAATATAAATTACAATGGCAGCTGTAGGCCAAATGCAAGAGGAGAAGCATGCCAAAGTGGAGATTACTTGGATGAGAAACGAATCACAATAGTGTGCATTGCCAGTGTGCATTGCATTGGCAATGCACACTGACTATACTTTGAATGTCTAGTTTCTCGAGCTATTTTGTCTCCACTTTTTTGATGAATTTGGATCAAACGACTTCTGTAATAGCAAAGGTTATCTTGTATGGCAAACCCACAGAAGATTATCACCAAACTCTGCGGTACATCTGATCTTCACAAAGTACAGATGCCTTTAAAGGACATTTTGGTTCTTTTAATTATGTTGGTCATGACAGACACTGTCTCCTAACCTAATCCAACAACAGAAAAAAGTAGTAACTACATTGATTGCAGACCAAAATTTTGTTGTGCCACTTTAAATAATCAAAAATGTATTTATTGTTTTATCTAATTTCCCTAATTATTAAAGTTTGGACTCAGAAGAAGTGTGGCTTTACTCTGTCGTGGAGCAGCATATTGAGTTTGAAGTTGTTGTTTAAAGTGGTCATGGCTAGTTGACTGTCCAGTTCATTAATGTTTTAGTGATTTTGAGAATGCCTATAATTGTGTACCATGAGATACTGTGGGGTCTACTACAGCAGTATGCTTTTTAAGGACTATCTAATCCCTGTATCACCAAAACAAGAACTGTGTTCATTGTCGCCACTAACTTGCGTCAGACTCTGACGGTGCTGTCCCTTGACACTGTTTCTGTTTTTGATGTGCATGAACAAGATCCCAACACACATAGCAGAGGAAGTCAGTATCTTCAAGCCATGGCAACAACAGTGCACTGGTGGTGGTGGTGGGGTGTGGGGGTGGGGGGGGGGGGGGGGCAAAGCTGTTGGGATAAATGACTTTCCACACTACATGCAAAGCCAAACAGTGACAGAGATCTTGGGAAACCCCTTCCATTGTAGTACAGGGTTCCTACAGTTTAAAGCAAGTTCAATTTAAGACTTTTTAAGACATTTTAATGCCAACTGAAATTAAATTTAAGACCAGTTTCATTATAAACACAAAAATGACAAAAAATAAAAAATAAAACTGTAGCAGAAACTCATGAATCAAAGTAGTTTTTTGCTTGAAGTATTCAAATAATAGACCAATTGTTTTTATCCAGATCTAACTGCTTTTTCATCAAATATAGCAAAAACATTCTTAGCAGTCAGTTTAATGACCCAAAATTTGGAGTTTTAGGACCCACAGTGGGGTTTTAACCCCAATTTGCTGTAGATGAAACCTTAAGTGAACGTGACATCAAAATTTGTAAGAACCGTTAGTGCATTTTTGAAAAGACAACATTATTAACATATTACAAAACAAATTTCACGTTGCTCAGATGGACAGTTGTTGAGATATTTGCATCTAAGTTACAGGAAGTGATGTCAAAGGAGAATGTCTGCATGTAAATATTATAAAAAAAATGTTACCAATTATTTTAATATTTGAGATGAATTACACTCATCCTATTTACAATGTGTTAACATTTTTAAGGATTCTGAAAGATTGGTTTAAGACATTTTAAGGCTAATTAAGGTCTTATTTTTGGATCGATGAATTCAATGCCTTTTAAGACTTTTTAAGGATCTGCAGAAACCCTGCAGTAGCATGAGGTTTTTCGCACTCCATCCTTGCATTTGTTGTTCGGCCCCAAATATGTCATGGATACAGTGCAGATGGACTCTTCTGTGCACAAACTATTCTTTTTTGTCCATCCGACTATTGGTTCTTCTATAGAATTTTTCAAGTGGAAAAGTCACAGATGAACAAACTTTCTGACTGACTTGTCCATCTGCTCTTCAAAATTATCCATGTTGCTAGCTCGCACAACCGTCGGCTTCAGGAAGCGGAACAGTTGAAGTAAAATGCCACCATTCCTGTCCTACAGCCACAAACTTCTGACCAACCAAACAATACTTGGCACTCTTGTAATAAAAGGTTTGGCCCCGGCCCTGTGTCAAGAAATGGCAGATGAGGTCTTTCTGTGAACAAAATAATGCATTTTGGTCATGTAACTGTGCCAATTAGAGCTGAATTTGTGGCTTTGGATGGAGGAAAAAAGGGTTTTCAGATTCAGTTCTTCCACATCTGAGGCCAAAATTCTAAACTGGAAAAAGCTTAAATGATCCTACTGGATTTCAGATGAGTTACCGATACCAGGTTTTCACAGAGTACAAGCACTTCAGTTTGGGTACTGCCGATACTGTGTACCGATACGAGTACTTACTGAGTTAAAACTTAACATTACACAGTGGTTATAAAAACACAATTTTTACATTTGAATCTGGCACTTAATCAGATACAGTACATTTTTGTCAAAATAAACCTCAGTCTAAACCAGTGGTTTATAATTCTGGTCCTTGAGGACCATATCCAGCATGTTTTAGTTGTTTCCTGCTCTTCAGCAGGGTTTTTAGTTCTGCAGAAGCCTGTCAACTCATTCATTTAAATCAGGTGTGCCAAAGCAGGAAAACATCCAAAACATGCAGGATAGTGGTCCTCAAGGACCAGGATTGAGAACCACTTGTATAAACGGGGGTACACATCCAAGAAATGACACTAACCTCAAGACATGCAGTTGTAGAGGTAACCCTGGTGAAAAAAAACTTTTCTATTGTTGTTTTTCTTTGTCTTTGATTTTATTTTTTACACTTATAAGAAGAAAATCATTTTAAAGTGTTTT
>NW_013952697.1:246761-248641 GCF_001266775.1 Austrofundulus limnaeus
CAGTATATAATGTCAATGTTAAAAACTTAAGGGACACAATAGGAGTTTAAAGCTGGTCTGCATCCAGTGGCTCTTCAGTCTGTGAATTCTTGTTACTTTGACCAAAAACAACATAAATCTGAGTAATTATTTTTTTATTTAATTTAGTTTAGTTTATTCATGCATTTCATTTATAAAAACAAAGCAAATTCAGTTTACAAACAAATGCAAATGAAAAATAAAATGAAAGGCGACAGAAGGAAGAAAAAATCTTGTTTCTGCGCCGTTTTACATCAAAAGAAGTTCAAACAATGATAAAAACAGAAAAAAAATAAAATAAAAAATATCTAAAATCTTTCTCAGACATTTTTTAAGGATACATATTATGTCATTTCATATTTCTTCAACAGACTGATTTCACCATTCTCCTAAACTTAAACATTGATCCTGCACTTTTAATATCATTCTCCAGATTATTCCACAATTTTATTCCTTGCACTGAAGTACATCGTTCCTTCAAACTAGTTCGGTTTTTAGGTATCACAAACACCTCTGTCCCTTTTAAACTGTAGTGACTTTGTCTCATAACAAAACCTGATTGGATGTTCAAATCTAAATTTTAGATTTTAGTCAAATTTTTGCAACATGTGCATGTAATTTATGCAGAAGACTATTATTACAAGTATGTTGATTTGTCTGTTTGAACAAATTAGTGGACATATCAATAAATATCAATTAGTTGTGTACAGTTTCCAGTTATACCAGATCTAGAATGGGGTGATTTTACTAAATTATATACCAAAACGTTTAAATTTCACTGATTAGTTTCACTCTTGTACTAATGGTTTAACAGCCTGTTCTCTTACCGTGCAGTGAGACCAAAATCATCAACAAATGATTATTTTAAACTTTTCACATCAGAAAAAGGCTGCTCGTATGTAGTGACTTCATACTGCAACTTAAAACTTTGTCTTTAAATAAGTTGCTAGTTTTGCAAAAGTTAAACCACTTTAGTAAGAATTCAAACTTGTTAGCATAATTCTAGACAATTGAAATAAAGCATTTATTCTAAAGAAAGTTCAGTTTTATTTATTAAACTTTATTACAGACTCAAGGATGAAATGACAAAGAACAAAACAGAGAAACAAACAAGAGAATTTTCTTGGTTTAAACTAGTTTCAAATTTAGTATTTTTTAAACACAGATTTTAGACATTTATTTTTCTCTTGTTTGCAGAAGAATATTTCAGTTTTGTTCAGATATTTGAAACAACAGTGTTGCATGAGTAAAATATAAAATACATTCCAGTCGTGTATTTCTAAAGTTACCACTCTTGTACTCATCCCGTGATATAAAATTATCCACCACATTTTCCACTTCACGCTGTGTCGCGTCAGAACCGTCTGAAGCAAAAGACAGTCCTCATCCCTTTGCCTTCATCGGCATATATTTCTGTCGAAGTATCCGTCGTCACTCCGGTGGCATATTTTCAATCATGATTAGCAGGCTGGCAGCTCGAGGCTCGCAGGCTTTAACCTGGCCCATGTTTGCTGTGTGATAAAAGGAGAAAGCACTATCAATCTTTATTGTCTGGCCTGTGTGCTGTAATTGCATGCAATAGTCCACTGATTCTCTTGTTTGTGCTAATGTCGGAGAGCAGAGGGGAGCCACATGCTCTGACTGCAGCAAACGCGCGCACACACACACAGTTGCACACAGGTGTGCAAACACACAGTTCAGGCTTTTATTGTGGCAGAAGTCACGGGGAGGGGAGGGGTGGGAGTGGTTTGTGTAAGGACCAATATAGTGAGGAAAAACATCAGAAATATGCAGAGGAAGTCAGGCAGTGTGTGTGTGTGTGTGTGTGTGTGTGTGTGTGTGTGTGTGTGTGTGTGTGTGTG
>NW_013952697.1:248786-253238 GCF_001266775.1 Austrofundulus limnaeus
GTGTGTGTGTGTGTGTGTGTGTGTGTGTGTGTGTGGTGTGTGTGTGTTGTCACCGCCGGGCTGGGTAACATTTTAAAATTCAAATTTTAGCAAGCCCTAGGAGGGAGGGAGGGAGGAGCAGAGGAGCTGGAGGAGTGCCAAACACTTGATTGGATGTGAATGAATAGTAAGAAGGCCAACGGAGGGAACAAGGCAGCATGAGCGACAGGCAGGAGACAATCTGTGTTTGTGTGTGTGTGTGTGTGTGTGTGTGTGTGTGTATGTCCTTGTTTTTCCTACATCGTGGGGCCCAGTTTTAAGGAAAATTCTGCAGCATCGTGAAGACCGGGTGCTCCTTGTGAGGCCCAAAGCCTGGGCCTCACAACTTCGGAGGCTGATTTTGGGTGTGGGGGGGTTGGGTTTAGGACCAAGATGTGAATTGAGTTTAGGTTAGTTTTAGGGTCAGGTAGGTACCTGTGAGGTTAGAGTTAGGGTTTGTTGTCAGGGTTAGGATACAAAATTACCAAAAAATGATTGGAAGTCAATGGACGGGCCCCACAAGGATATAAAAACAAGTGTGTGTGTGTGTGTGTAGACATATCACAAGAGTTGTTTTGAGCTGATTTTAATAAGATCCAGTGGCTAGTTGTTCTTTCTTTTTTCTGTTTTAACCTTCCGAGATGACTAGAACAGAAAGTGTGAGTTTGCTTTTTATGCGTTGCCTGTCAGGAGTCAGGTGGCAGAACATGTTGCAGACACCCCCCCCCCCCCCCCCCCCCCCCCCCCCCCCCCCCCCCCCTCCACCCGACGTGCTAGACTCCAGTTTGTAAAATTCACACGAAGCTCAGAAAACTCACTGCTCCATGGAGCAAGCACTGGTTTTTCCAGTCCACATTTAACATTATGTTGCTGATTCCAGAGTATGTTTGTCGCCTTCAGTTTTTTTTTTTTTTATGTTTAGGGACATTCCAGTCGGATCTTTTGTATCAATTTAGGGTCATAACTGTGACGCGTTGAAGCACTGATTTTCAGTGTGACACAATGAACACACGACTAATTATGATATCAATGGAGATGCATTAAGACTGCAGCTCTAATTAGCATGTCATTGATAGCATACGTACGGCACATTATTTCAGCACATGAATGACACAACTCATCAGTAAAAGGTTGTCCCGTTTGGGTACGTTTCAGTGACGCTAGTCCTAACGAAGCATTCACGGGACAAAAAAAAATGATGTTGAAAGCAGCACATGTAAGCAAAATGCTCTTAAGATTTATTGGTGGTAATCCAGTTTTTTTTTCATATTTGACTACCCTCTGTCCATAAAACACAAGGCTGATCTACCACACTTTTTTTTTCTGAAAACATGTCCTTATTTCATCCTTTACTCAAATAATAAAGCACAAAAAGTGTCAATACAATGTAAAACTGTTCCAAAGGAGATGCAGCATCTTTACAAGCCCTAACATCAATTTATGATTTAGGACCATAGCCTGTTTCAAAGGATTGCTTTAAAAGCATTAAAATATCCACATTGTTTGTTATTGAAAGCAGAGATTCTTAACCTATGGGCTGCGGCCCCTTGAGGGCCTCAAAAGAACAACAGTTTTTCAACTTTGGGCCGCAGAGGGCCGTGGGACCGCACTGATTTTGAATAAGGTGCAATACACTTTCTCACCACAAGTAGCAGTAGCGCACCACTCAGAGGTTTAACAACTTTTTTAATATGTAGAAGAAAAACATTAGAAACCTGCCGAGAATGGAAACATTTTAAATTAAAAGAAGCAAAAACAAAGGTAACCCATCAAAAAAGGCAAAAGTTTGTCACTAATATGAAGTGCAGCTTCTGTTTTTACCAGGCAATATTTTAAAAGATGAAAACAATTTAAAATACAGATGCAATAAAGCTATATTTTAATTTGCACTTTAAATTAATTTTTGTAGTTTAATTTTAAACATTTTGAATGTATTTTAAATTAAATTTAAACTTGTCAAAAAGCTGTTTCTCTTATAGTTTGTCACTAAAATGAAAAGCAGCTTCTGCCTGCAAAAGTTTTAAAAGGCTGTATTTTCTTTTGTACTTTATCAAATTTATTTTTAAAGGTTTTTGTATTTGAAACACTTAAACATTTTAAATTTATTTATTTTATGCCCACAATTTTTTTTGAATTGTCTATTTTTGTTACTGTTTGTGTTAAATATATATATGTTTTTATGCTGATAAGCCTGAGTGGTCTGTTGACTGACTGTTGTATTTGTTCAAATAATTGTTATGGGCAGGTTACAGTATAAAAAATGTTTGTAATAATCACGTCTTGTGATTATTTGACAGGAGTTTTACTTTTAAACTGTAAGTGTACTTAATTTAGTTATGTTAGTTATGATGTAAATACAATAAAAATTAAACCAATATTTAGAATAATTATCATTTTGATCCATACATTGGTAATGTCTGACTGGGTCTCGTGCCACTTTATGTTCAATAAACTGGGCCCCGAGGTCAAAAAGGTTAAGAACCCCTGATTTAAAGGTTACTCACCTACTGTCCTGCTCAGTAAACAGACATCACTGCTAATTCTGGGGATCTTTATATTTCTTCTTTTTTTCCCAGTCCAATGAATCAAGCAGGATGCCTGTATTCATAAAACTGAGCTTAACCATTATCATAGTTTCCACTTTAAAATCCTTTCAAAATAAGACCGTGAGAAATAGGTATTGTCATTAAAAATAACTAGAAAAGCATAGTTTGCAAAGAACTTTGCGTGTCGCCATCACCTGCCAACGTAAGAACAAACGAAAAAGGCGTCTGTGATGGTTGCATTTATCTTTAAATTTACCCATTTTAACTTCAAATTTCAAATATTCGAAAATTACTGTACACCCCCTATTTTAAAGTCTGTACTGTGCAGTAACCTTTCTTGTTTTTGTCCGTTTTGCTTGAGATGTTTTGTTAGCCGTCTCAGTCGGAAAAAACTGCTAAATTCTAATATGTAAGCAAAAATTTTGGTGTTTTTGTATTGTTTCAAAAATATGCAAGAATTTTTTTAATTAATAGAGCTTTTAAAATATACTTATGTCTACAGTATGTAAAAGTTGTAGGTTTTTTTATTTATATTAAACAAAACAAACATTTTTTTCTGAAATGTTGTGTTACCTGATTTATTAATTTTTTATCCAACATTTTAGTAATTCCAATGAACATTTATCAGCAATGCTGCAATAAAATGAGCACATTTTAAATTAGCAACTTAAATTAGCAACTACGCACGCATGTATGTATGTATGTATATATATATATATATATATATATAATTTTTCTATCTTGTTCTACATAGGATTCTAATTGATACTTCTTTAAACAGTAATACGTTTATCCTGTTTAAAAATCCATTTCAAAATGCAGAGGCTTACAGACTAATTCCCAGTTGAATTCAATGTAACTGAGGTTCAAACCCAGCCTAAACATACTTTTTTATAGAATGGTTTCTGTACAGCCTCTAAAACAAACCATGCTGAAATAGATGTTTCAGTTTCAGATTGTGACTACACTGTCCACTCTTTATAATGCCGTCTGCTGCCATAGTGCCCCTCTGTAGCATTTTTATGTGTGCATACATTTGCATGATCCACCCGTGCACTCAGAGCCAGCGGAGCACGCAGCTTGCACACTACATACAGTAATACATTGCTGAATATCAAAGGAAATTACCCTTCACCTCAGTGCACGGATCTTAGCGAGTTCCTTAACCAGAGGAATGGGCTTTGAACCAGGCAGATTCCCCCAGGGCCCGTATCCAAGCCCCTCCCCGGAACGCTGTACCGGATAAGGCCCGTAATTCCCACTTTTAGGTTTCCATTAATCTGATCCTGACACAGGGGAGACGGGCTGCTTTGCATATCGCCTCCCCAAGATGGAGGGCTATTTACATGATCGCCTCCAGATTGAATATGATCAGTAGCCCTCCTCCACCGTCCTCGGAAGCTGAGACAGGAAAAAAAAAAGCAAAGTCTTTTTTTTTTCATCCACTGGGTATTTGCTGCATTATCACAGATGAAATATTCTTCACTCAGGTATATTCACCGTAGCATTGCATTCAGGTAAGACTTGATGGATAAGAGTTGCAGATATTACACCTCTGCTCAGGGTTCCCTTGATGAAGTCCAATTTTTTATTTATATTTTTTATGAATGTGACAGCAGAGATAGAAAGATCGAGCCATTTATCACTGCTCACTGATAGCACTAATGTGAAGAAAACTACCCCCCCTCCTCCTGAGCCCTTCTGAACAAATGTGAGGAACACCAGTGAACAGTGCTCCATTTGAAACAGTGAACCCTCCATGTAAATGTATCTGTAATGAACGCCGTGAACAGGAGGTGCATTATTCTCTTTCTGCTACATTTATTTCTGAATATCAAATGAATGTGATAAATGTGGAGCGAGGGGGCGACGGTGGTGGGGGAGAAGG
>NW_013952697.1:254279-258267 GCF_001266775.1 Austrofundulus limnaeus
TGGTTAGGGTGAGGCGCATTCGGAGGACGGTGTGTGTGTGTGTGTGTGTGTGTGTGTGTGTGTGTGTGTGTGTGTGTGTGTGTACATCCTTGTGCAAACACCAGTGTTATGTGTGATGAAAGAATGCATTTTCACAGTTCCGGTAAAGAACCGGTGGGAAGGTTGATCAAATGTGCGTAATCCTGTTTGTCACTTCCTAGTATTACCGTACAGGAGATTAAAGGGTACCTAAACCTGTTTTCAACAAACTTTCCAAGCTCATTTCAGTTGAATTTTTCTAGGCGAGATCATAAAAAGTGCGTGAGCTGCCAGAATTAGCACACGGTCACTTCAGTGTGATGGAGATCCACCTTCACTCCCTTTGTCTCAGCCCGTTCCAGGAGAACGGAAGGCATTTGAGGCACACCCCCCAACCCGCCCCTCAAAGCGCATTTCATGCTTTTAATTGACACCGCTGCATGTTAATTCGAAGCATGTCACGGATGTGTCACACCAGTAAGCCGCCAGTGTCCGACCTCATGTAATGTCGAATTACACTCCTGCTGCTCATCGCGTGACAATAGATAAGCTTCTCCTAGGCAACGCCAAACGGTTCAAACAGTCGTGTGGAACTGAAGTAGTTTCTGTTATTTTTAATTTTAAATTTTTTTTGTCTCACGCTTCCATCCTCCTCCCACGTCTACTGTCAGCCACACTCAGGCACAAAACTACAATGTTCTATGCAAATTAACATTTTCTTTTTACTCAGGAAGTTATCTCTTTAGCTGGTTTCAAGAGTGGGCAATGAAAGACTACATCTGTAACGCCAAACACAAATGACCAAAAGCTCAACTACTTTTCACTGCCACGATAAAACAGGTTAAAAGAGGCAATATCATGTAAAATCAACTTTTTTGAGTTTTATTTAATATAATATTATCCTGTCATCAAAAACATGCCCAGAGTCTTACTTTGACTCATTCATGCATGTTTGAGAAATCCTGTAGTGTCCTGAGGCAGCCAGACAGGGGAGCAGAAACAACCGGTTGGGACTAGAACCACCCTTTGGGACCAGCGCCTCCTCTGGGCTGTGTCTCCAAGCTGAGCTTCCTCATCACAGAGCACACACACACCCACCCGAAGCATGCGGAAATGGGCGGGACAGAAGTGGAATGAGGTTCTTAAAGAGACAGAGGCCAATTTCAAGGCGTTTAGAAGAGGAAGTGATGAGAAGATAAGTTTATTTTCTATTTAAACATATAAACAACATTTTAATAACTACTGAAGTTGACATAGTTGCTTTTATAATGGTGTAGAATTTAAATATATGCCTGAAAAACACACAATATTGTCCCTTTAACCCTTCTGTCGTCTTTGGGGTGAATTTGACCCCATTCAATGTTTATCATTCAAAAAAATTGTAGTTAACTTTTTTTCTTTTGCTTCATATTTCATGACTTTTCCTAATTTGATGGGGACAACTGATAAAACATAAAATTTTCATGAGGATATTTTTTCAATGTGCTGAACACTTACTGCAAGCATTAGTCGTCCTCAGGGGTCAATTTGACCCCAAGCTGTTTTAGCTGTTAAAACGTGTCTGTCAGTGTGTGTGACCTAACATGACCACACCTGCAGGTGCAGTTGATACATTTGAGTTGATATATTTTGTTTTATTTATCATTTATTTTGATACTCACTGCACCATGGGCATGAGTGTGTGTGAGTGTGACATTGTGAACTCACACCTGTCAAAGTAGAACTGCTTTTTCCCGCACTGTGGAGGGTGGGGTATTCCTTCAAGGACATTGGTAGTTCATGCAAAATCAGGGAGGAGCAAATATAAAAGCTTGCATCTCGGTCCTCTATCCAAATCATTCCTCATTGTGCTCTGAGTTTACTGCAATCTGCACGCGCTCTCTTTGAAAATGTCTTTTGGGAAAAGGTTTACTGTCAAAGATGTTTTGGAACAGCTCTTGGACAGTGGAAGTGACTTAGAGGAGATTGTCTCTGAGACAGAGGACTGCGTTCAGGTGGACCCTGATACTGAGGAATTCTCATCTGATGAGAATGAGAGTGTTGACCCTCCTGTTGTCTCTCAACCACCTGCAGACATGATCTCTTCCAAAAATGAAAAGATACTATGGTCCCTTTCTCCACTGAAACAGCAGGGTTGACGTAACGCTAGTAATATTATCAAAATGGTTCCAGGATCCACCAGATATGCAGTCAGCCATGTTGATAACATCAAGTCATCATTCGAGCTCTTCGTAACACCATCTATAAAAATATTGTGCTTGGGATGACAAATTTAGAGGGGAAGYGTGAATATGGGGACAGTTGGAAAGACTTGGATGCAGATGACATGGTCATTCTGTGAGAGTCATGAATGTGCTCAACCTGAAAGTTATTCTGATGGTGGGGCTACAGTTAAGGTCCTATCCATCATCACCAAAATGAGACTTGTGGTCATTAATGTTGAGAAGTAAATTTGAGAAGATTTGTATGAAAAATTCAAGATAAATTGATTTTAATTTAAAGGTTTGGCCTGATGGTGGCGCTAGAGTACAGGTCAGCTCACTGATTTTCAAGTGGTTATTTACGTATTCAACAAATAAATGTCACAAAAATGTGGTCAACAATATTCCGTAAATCATTTTCATGAGGTAAATATCCCTGGGGTCAGATTGACCCCAAGGACCAAATTTGTTATTATATTTGAGGACGATAGGAGGGTTAAAGTAACTTGACTGTGTTAATAAAGGGTTGGCTACCTATTTATTTGCAGATAGTTTTGAGTAACTCAGCAATGGTTTGAGACTCTTTTGAGGACAATCCACATACCTAAAGCCAGGAAGCAACACATGTATGATCCTTCGCCTGCCACCTGGCTCGTTAAACACCTTGACCTTTCTCCCTGCAGGTGGTGGGCCTATGTAGAGGGGACTTCCTGTTGCTCTGCCAGATTTGACTCAAACAAGCTCCTGCTCCCAGGCCGGACTACATGAAGGTGCCCCTGTTAGGTAATGTGTTTCTTTTTTGTCTTCTTTTATTAAAGTCTTTGAATCACATTTAGGCTTGATTTATACTTGATAAGAAGTGCCCAAATTGTGTCTCACCCATGTGGTTGCATGACAAATATTGTGTCTTGTTTGTGCACTGCCCCCAAGAAAACTGCTTTGTGCGTAGCCCCATCACAGCTTTCTACATTGCAGAGAATGCACCAAGCATTGTGTGATTGGTCAGAACTTTCTGGGCATATTTATGCAAAAAAAGCAGCTAAAATACTGATGGTTTTCAAAGCAACTGAGGTCCAAACAATTGGGTGAGCAGATTGATCCATAAAATATTAACACTAACCTTGAGCCAAGCTGTTTAACTCTTGTAGCTCCACAAGTCTTCAGCTACAGAACAGAAGTCCAGTTGATTTGTCTTTGTTCTTTTAATTTACCATGTCCCGGATGACTGAGAACCCACAGAAAGAAAGTTACTTGATCAATACTTTACCTCCAACATGTCGCTTTGTTCCAAAACATAAAATGCTGCACCAGAGCGTCTGGTCAGAGGCAGGTTCAGATACAAACACTGAACAAAACAAGCAATTTACAATTTAACTGGCTGATTGCACAACAACTTCAGATCGACATGCTAACATGTAGCATCCATGTTTAGCTACTTTTATAAACAACGAGCTGAACTTGACATCATGTCATCTTCTGCACATGCAGGTCCCATCAGAGCTGTGCAGAGCTCACACTGGAGTCAGATGGAGGCCACATTTAACATATAATGTAAATATTCACACAAAAAAAGTATTTCTTGTAAATATCAGAACTGAGCATCTGCCACTTGAATTTAGCCCATGGGTCCCTGTAATGGACTTGCAACTTGTCCAGGGGGTTCCCTGCCTCTCCCTGCTGAAGATAGGCACCAACTTGTCCCTGACCCTGTATGGAAAAATGGATAAAAATAAGTACAAAAGAAATGAACAAATAAAACTAATGGGAAC
>NW_013952697.1:258336-261143 GCF_001266775.1 Austrofundulus limnaeus
ATCCAGAGATCAAGGACTTGATCAAGGGTTTTATGTGATTTTCAAATTCTGAGGAAAAAAATACAATATTCTGAAGACAATAAAAGTTTTAAATAATTTCATTATTTGTTCAAAACATTTTATGGATTCTCCAATCTGAAGTTCCTTTATTAGAAATAAAATCTTACTATAAAAATGTTGGTTTTGTAAAAAGTAAATACCAGTTCATTTAAAAACATCTGTTTGTACAAATGGTTGAGCGGTGTTCTTTTTTATTTGGGGTTAGTGTTCCTCAACATAGGAATTATTTTGCAAAAAAATGCATTTGCTTGAAAAGCAAAAAGTTACATTTATCAAAATCTCTGTTGGAGGATTTTTACCTGTTTGTGTAGCTTACAAATGTCTGAATCACACAGTTAAAAAAATGTGAATAACACAAGAAATGTCTCTTTAAAAGATGATAAAATTACTAATCTAGGTAGTTTTAGCTGCTCTGGAGCCTTTCTCCATATCTCAGAATCTTTATCCAAAAGATTTTAGAGAATGCTTTTGAATATAATTTAATCCTCGACAATAGGAATGTCAAACACACACTGAGTGCTGATCTTAAAATATACTCAGATTATCTGAGGCTTGTAAAAATAACTTGCATAATTATTAGTGTTCTCTGGTAAAACTTGTACTGCAGCCTAAACGGTGAGTAGTTTGAAGAAGTTATTTAAAGTTTTCCCTTCTTACTATAAATAAACCCTGATCTGAGTTATAAAGTCACTAGAAAACATTTGGATATCATGCCGTCGGCTTTTGTGCTAACTACAGTTTTGTTTTGAATCACATTTAATTTAAAAACAATTTTATTGACTTTATTTTGACTTTTGTTTGGAAGCAACTTGTTAATTCTAAACACTAAATTTTATTTTCCATATACTTTATTAATTTTCTCTAATGTTTTTTTTTTTTTTGTTTTTCTAGTCATTGGAAACTTCTGACTTTTTTGGTATTTGGATTCCAAATCTTGACCTTAAGGATTTTACCCCAAATTTTGAATGCACACTTCTCTGTTACCTTAATAAACAGACAATATTAATCATGTTTAAGTAAAAACAACTTGCGTATAGAGTGATGGTGAACATTTTCTCACACAATGCCATAAGAACCATTCTTATTGGACTTACTTCATTCATTGATTCATTTTTTGGCTGTTCTCTCTTTAGGGGTCGCCACAGCGAGTCATCACATCCATCTCACTCTGTCCTCTCTCCAATTACCTCATTGTCCTCCCTAACTGAATCCAAGTATGTCCTCTGTCTTTTTCCTGGCAGCTGCATCTCGGACATCTTTCTACAAATGTATCCACTGTCCCTCCTCTGAACATGTCTAAACCTTCTCAGTCTGGTCTCTCTAACTTTATCTCTGTTGTTCAACCTGTGCTGTACTGATCTCGTTCCTGATCTTATGCATCCCTGATCCTTTCATACTTTCACTTACAATACAGCATTAGGTTTGATTCCTGCTCAGTTTCACCCCAGTTCACGTCTTCATGCATGTGATCAAGACATTTTTTCCTGTGAGCCAGGCTAACAAAGAGCCTTACAACTCTCCATTGTGAGGGATGAGGATTTTCTATGGCTGTGTCTGAATTCAGGGGTGGCAGCCTACCTGGACCATGGCCCATGAAGGCCACAGCCTATGCAGCGTGTGTAGGCAGCATGAAACAATTGTGAAATGAGACTGTCTAGCTTTTGGATCACATATGTTTGTGTGTCCACATGTTGTACCATTGTGATCAGTTTTATATCACATCCCTTCAGACTTAAAATGCATTGGGACATGCCTTTTCACTGCAGGATAAACTTCCCAGTTAAAAACGTTACACATAAATCAATAGAAAACATAAATAATTTTGGGTTTCGCCATAGTGTCATTTTTATCAGTTGAGTTGATAAACAAATATTTAAAAACAGTCTTCGGCCCTTGATAAATTTCCTAATTATGCAGACATGGTAAAAAAGATAAAACATCTGTCTTTATTTTTTTGTTCAGTTTGTTGATGGCGCAATGAATTCTGGGATTTCCTCAGCCAGGAAGGATAGTCAGATGCAGCCTTCTTTTTTGGGATTTTGTGGGCCACAGAAGAAGGAACCTACAAAATGGGACATCCTACGTCACAGGGCAGTGACATAGCGGGCCAACAAATGTGCACTCAGGAGGATGTAACCCCTGAATTGAGACACAGCATACCTGTGAGCTGATAAAGCTTCTTGGAAGGGAAGTGAATCGTCTTTAGCTACAGAAAAGTCCAGCTTTTTTATTTGCTTTTATTTATTTATATTTTACATTTTTTGATTGATCATGATCTGGATGACTCAGAATCTTTATCAGCATACTTCCATCTCTGCAAGTTCTCTTCCATCTAACTGAATGTTATCTGAAGAAACAGAACATAATGATCTAGGGGGAAAACCCCACAAAGTACAAATTAGGCAATCCTTTTCTCTTCATGTTGCTTCCTTGTTGTTGAGCAGTTCATCTCACAGTAACTGTCTGCTTTGAGTTATACAGACTGGATGAATCACGAGGCATTCCTCTTTTCATAGAATAATGCTAGTGCACTCATCAGGCACTTTTTAAAGCAGGTTATTTCAAACCTTGTTTAGTTTTTAACCACTCTAAGCATTACTGTTGTACAGTAGCATCATGAAACTTTGTATTACATGGAGACAATGCTGCTAAACAGGCTCAGAGTTGATAGTATTTCACACACACACACACACACAGACACACACACACACACACACACACACACACACACACACACACACACACAC
>NW_013952697.1:261153-271671 GCF_001266775.1 Austrofundulus limnaeus
CACACACACACACACACACACACACACACACACACACACGACTCGTTTTTAACCCTCAGGCACGACGTTTGAGTTTCATTTACTTGATTAAATCATATTTGCATATGGAAATTGTTTGAAAATGACATTAATTTGTTATATTCAAGGGAGAATTACTTTTTCATATTAAAGCTAAATCAGACAAAAGCTGACAGGTGATGCTGGTGAACTTTGCTCAGTGGGGCCTGTCAGGAAATTTTTTTGTGCCACACACAATCACACACACGTTGTAAAACAATGTACGCTATTCAAAAAAAAACTCCAGTTCTTGCCTCAGAGAAGTGGCTGAATCCAAACTCTCCTCTTCAGCATTTATTCAGAGCTGAGGGTCAGTTCCTTAGCATCATGTCTTTACCTCATGCCTTGTGTCCAGGTGTGTGTGACTGATGGAGCTCTACCAGACGCTACCAAGGGACAGATCTCCTCCTGAGCCAACTTAACTTATCAGGAACTCAAACCAAGAAAAAATACAGGCTAATTAATTAAGAACAGTATTAGAAGTAATGGGATATTATAATATAAATTGCTACATTCTGGAACCAATTTAATCCAATTACTGGAACCCCTCATGAATATAATACCTCCAAAATCACTCCGTCAGAGTCCAAGGGGAGACGTGTCTGAAGAATGAATGAAAAGAAAAAAAAATCAGTCCTTTCAACGGCGAACACCAACAATGATTTAAATGGTTGAGAGAAACTGTTAATTTGAGTAATAAACCTTCTGATGATTTTTTTTAATTGACATCTCGGCCATTTACAACCTGAGTAGGTTTTTGTTTGAGCTCCCTTGTGTTTGATAAAGACGAATGACGTTAAAGACTGATTGGTGCCTTTATGTCCTAATGGCCCTTACCTAATTTAAAAAAAAATGTCTTTAAAGAGACAAAAGCCCACTATTCTACTCCGGTTAAAGTGGAGTGCAATTTGGAGGAGTGGATAAATTGACATTAAGATTGCCAGTAACTAAAAAAAAAAAAAAATAGAGGAATAATTTTATCGTGGATAAATCCACTTTACAGTATGTTGTGAGCCGAGTCAGCCAGAGACAAAAGGATGTTAAAGCTGATGGAAAAAAGTAAAAGAGTAAGTGATTTATTTAGTCTTTTTTTAACAAAACAGAGCTGGGGGGCTTCACTAAACCTAGATTTTTAAAGTTAATAAGCTTATAAAGTAATAAAAACGAACAGATAAAAATCATAAAAAAACATAACCTGAAGCAATAAATGCCCAATAACCTAAATCACATTTTGAAAACTACAGTAATAATGGGACACAACACTTCTTGATACAACACACAAACAGTTGGACACACCTGGGTTTAAGATCTGAATCCTGGACCTGAATTAAGACTCATGAGTCTAAAATCTAAATTAACCTGGATCCTACATTTTCTCTCTCAGACTCTCGCTAAGTAGTGAACTCATCAAAAAACAAAGAAAAAACTAAAACTGCATGCCTCAAACTCAGATGACTCAGGCCTGCTGTCCTCAGCCCTCAACAACAAAAGAAGGAGGGGAAGGTTGGTCTAATACACGGGTCAAACTCAAGGCCTGCAAGAACTTCAAAAATGTAACATTTTCAAAAATGTATATGCTGCTTTAAAGCTTGCATTGACCACAAACTACATCTCCCATAATGCCTGTTGATTATTTTACCAGAAAAATTATGACATCCTACCACTTAGTGGAGGTGCACAGGGTCCAAAAGTAGCTGGTGTGCCGGTAGCTGGCAAACTTTGCCATGTGAAATCTCACTTTCACTGCATTTTCGCCAACTGTTTTTGCTACAGCCCAGTTGTACTGGCCGTAAATTTGTATTTGATTTATCCCAGATTGTTTTCACAACAGTTTGAGGGCATATGTCTAAGGGTACAGTGGTATACCTTATGACTGTATGTCTGCTTAATCCAAGCCAAAACTATAATTGCTTTTTGACCTATCTGGTAAATCCCCTTCAACTTCTGGATTCTAGTTCTACATGTAGTTATCTTAATGTTGGGTTAGAGAAAGGGTTATTAACAATACAGTCATGATCTAATTAAATTATGTAGCACATTTCTGAACAACTTTTCATGTCCAAAAGTGCTGGGTATACACTGCTATAACATTACAATAAAAAGAAAAATCCAAAATTATGTACACTAGGTTGCCTTCAGACCTAGGCTGCCCTTGCAAAAGAGATCTGCATTATCAATGGGATTTTCCTGGTTAAACAATAAATAAATAAATAAATAAATAGTAAACCTCTTTGAAGACCAACTGAGGGAACCAATCTCCATGGTTACTGAATGATGCACAAGAAGAAAACCATCTGGAAATTAACTCATTATCTCGAAAAAACGCTCCTCGTTATTTTCCATGGTTTTCTCGAGAAAACCCATGGAAAACAACGAGGACCATGGAACCATGGAAAATAATTATATGCAGAAAACGGCCTCTCTCAGCTGCCGTATGTATGTTGGGGAAAACAATTTATATATTTTTTGTTTTTTAAACTTTTGCTTTATTATCTTTGACGCCAGTCTGCATTTCTTCCCATGTTTTCCTAAAAACCCATGAAACCTTCAATGGAATGTTAATAAAGATTAGTGTTGCTGTGTTGGACCTTTTTAAAACACACTGACTTGTATTAACTATGAACACAGAAAAGTCATCAGATGAAATTACTTTGAAAAGAGAATTGGTTGTGCTCTATTTCTGCAACAAAATCAACTGTGCCTCAATGCATATTAAATGACATCAGCTTTCTCTTATTTTATCAAAGTGAGAAGAAGGATCTTGTTAAAGAGAGGCATATGGATGTGGTGTGAAATATTGAGAAGTATATGAAAGAGGAGCTGTGTATTCCCCTGGCAAATCACTCAGACAATCAAACCATTGAATTGAACAGACGGAACTGAGGCGCTTCTTGTTGAGAAACTACTCAGCTCACCACTAAAGCTATTATCCCATAGATACCAAAAACGATGGAATCAGAGCTGGTTTAGTTTTATTTGATGCACTCAAGAGCAATTTAACAGGTGGTCACACAGAAACATCCCACTTTATTCATATCAACAAACTGATAAGACAATACCACTCAATGTAATATTATAGAAGCAGATGAGAGTCAGTGTACACCAGTGCAGCTTTGGTGGTGTTATCCTACACTTACCTGTAATAAATCCCTGTTACTGCAGTGAAGATGCTTGAAATGTTCTTTTTCAGTCAAACATTGCAGATTCAGTCATAAAGACAGCTAAACATTTTGGTTATGGTTCATGGCTGATTGTCAGTTTAAAAGAAAAAAAAAACAGTCTAAAATGCATTTATCTTGCACTTGAAAAAAATGGTCCGCCGGTTTTGAAAAGTCATTCTCCTCAGTTTCCGTCATTTCATTTAGCAGCATGACATCCTTCAACACAAACAAAATAAATATACAGTGTGAAATAACGAGGGTGTCCCGATACTAGTTTTTTCTTAAACTGAGTACCAGTGCATTAGTTTGGTTACATGCCATTACTAAGCAGCATAATACCTAGTACTTACTGAGTTAAGACCTAAACATAACACAACAATTTCAAAAACACTTTCTTTTTTTTAACGAGGTGGCTCTCCTTCCTTACAGGCCTACAGCCCCTCTGACTGAATCAAATATACAGCATGATGTATACAGGGATGGGCAATTGGTGGCTTGTCTGGTCTGCCAATGAGGCCCTTCTTCACCCCCCACCAAAAACAAAATTAAAATTAATTTACTTTGATTAAAACACTTAACACATATCTTAGAATCTAACAGAACTTTTTTTCAAGTAAAAAAAGTGTTGATGTTGATAAAAAGATATAAACTATTTGTTCACAGAAATTAGTCTGCTTGAGATGTTGTGTGCCATGAAGGATTTTTATTGTAAGTTGCCACTACAACACATTGCACAAAGCTAAATATGGGAATGCGTACCCAAGGTGCCTTGTATCATTGCAATGGACCTTTTGCACATTTCAAAGCACACATGAAACGTACGTTTTGATTGAATGGCGAAATGCCACATGCCTGCAAAAATAGGAAGTGGGGGGGGTGAATGTAAAATAAAAAAGTAAAGTGATGATGACGAGTTGTGATGTAGATGCGTGGTTTTGGAAAATTGTGAACAACAAATGGACAAAGTCCCTGAAAAGTGTGCCGCGGATCAGAGAGGTTGTCATTGTGAAGCAGCTGGGGGGGGGGGGGGGGGGGGGGGGGGCAGCGTGTCAAAGAAGATGATCGCCAAAACAAGGATACTGAAGTCGGTGAGAGCTACCACGTTTACGTTTTATCATGTATGCTTAAAGACGCATTCATGGATGGTTAACTTTACAAACACAAAATGTTTTGATGACATTTAACTCACATGGTATTGCTTCCTATTTGTCCAGTAGCTCTTTTGCTGCGAAGAATTTTCTCTCTTTTGTCTGTTTTGCATATCCACGATATGGTGTAGGAACATAATCCAAAGAGTGCTCACATTCGGAGCTTGACTTTCCTAGATGTATTTGGTAAAAGGAGCAAGCTTCTCTTTTATCTTTTACTCGGTCACATTGCCTTGAACAATTATACACACAACAAAAGTCACTTTTCCCCATTGCTATCATTGGAAAAATGTAAACACTTGACTCGCACAGCGAATGATCCCCCTTACCTCCGGTGAAACCCTGTGTGACCATGCGTTTTAACTGAAATGTGCAAAAGATCTATTCAGCTTACTGAAGTAAGTGTTTATTTTTTGTTTGCTTCAAATGTTTTGTATTTATATTTATTAAGCACCATTACAATTGTTATACATGCATTTGAGTTTGATACATTTGAAGTTACTGAACTGTATGTTGGTTTTGGTAGTGTTGACAAAAAATGTAGGCCCCTTCCATCATTGAAGTTTAATGGAACTGACAAACGTTTCACTTGAAATCTAAACTGTAACACATTCAAAGGAGCATCAATATCAGTATCCTTGTATCAGTACTGGTATTGGTATCATTTCTGAGCATTGGGGCATTTTCTACAGGTACTTGAAAAAAATGATGGGGACACCACGAGAATGAAGTCTATTCAAAGTTGATATTAAACCTCTAGAGCAGGGGTGTCAAACTCAGTTTTTTTCTATTTTTTGTCACTTAAGTAGAAAATGAAACTAAATATTAATTTATTTAGTTTATTTATTTCTTCATCATCAGTGACCGTTTTTTTTAAGTGAAGAGAAAACAGAGACAGAGAGAAAAACAGAGAATTGAATAGAAAGATAGAAAGATTGAAATAGCGATTAGAAGTATATTAAATATACACCAACAAAACACAGGACCGCACACCCAACATCTGTCCACTCACCTGAAAAATACATGGATAAATACATGGAGGGCATATATAAAAATATACACATACCCATACATATATAAAGATATACATACATACATACATGCATTCATGCCTACATTCATAATTATTGTCAGTATATACACACAGACATATATACACACTCAGTGACCAGTCAGAACCCCCCGGTTCAGAACACCTGTCTGTGAGCGGTTGTGAACATGCGTGTATATACAAGATTTCTCCAATGGAATATTTAATAGTGACTGTGGAGGATCGAAGACCCAACCCCCAAGACACGAGGCAGACATAGGGAAGACCAGAGCCCAAGGGCCCAAAAGGGTTCCCAAGCGCAGAACCCCAAGGGGCACCCGCACAGGAAGATCTGCCCACCCACCCCACAGATCAGACCATAGGGGAGAACTGGGAGAGTCCACCCAGCGACCACACGCACAGCCCCCGGGGCCAGCAGCGACAAACTCATGGGCCCCACCGGCACCCGCCATACCAGAGCAGATCCAGGAAAAGGCACAGAGGTCCGGGCCCCCAGGGCGCACCCCCCCAGGCCAAAACCTGACAGGTCCAGTGGCCCCGAGCCCCAGCAGGCAGTCACCAGGCCAGGCAGGCACATACTCCAGCGCCCAGCCCCAGACCCCGGGAACCCCCAGCACGCCGGCGGCCAGCCGCACACCCCACTGGGGGGCCGAGTAGCAGCGGATCCCCAGATAAACCAGCAGTAGGGGCAGTCCAGTCCGCAGCCTGACAAATACCCAAACATACACAATCGCACCATCCCACCCTCATCCTCACCCCCACTCAATCAAAGACATACAAGGACGCCACATTCCACTCATACCCCCGATACACACTCTATACCCCCCAGGTCCAGGACATGCATCCACCCCCTAATGGAGGCCGCACACACCCGAACCCAGGAGGTAGACCCAATCTTTCTGAGGTGGAGAGGAGCAGATAGCCAAGGCCCGGCCCGGGCCGCACCAGGATGCCCGGCCAGCCCCCCACCGCAGAGAAGCCACACCCATGACCACCCCACCACACCGCCAACGACCAAGTGCACTCCCCCAGCTGTCCATCCCCCGGAACCCGGCAGCCACCCCGGACAGCGGGCCACCCACAGGAACCAAGAACCACACCTCAGGAGACCAAGCAGCACCAGGAAGGACGGAGAGCCAGCCCCGCCCCTGGCAACCGTCCAAGCCCCGAGCCCACCCACAGCCCAGGACCGCCCCTGGCGGTCCGCCCTTCTTCAGGACCCCCTCCCCAAATGGCAGTCAGGGAACAGGATGGGAATAAAGACCCTGACACCCACACTGTCAAACTCATTTTCACCGAGGGCCACATGAGAGTTATGGTGGCCCTCGAAGGGCCACTTGTAATGAACTTTGATGTTTCATGTTTAACTTTGACTAAACTGAGTTTTAATATGTCCTCTTTTAAACACCGATAGGAACTAAGTGTATGACTGACTAAATCTGTAATGAATACAGAAATATCATTAAAAGTAAAACAAAAAACGTTTTACTCACTGATGAGTTTCTAGTGAGTAGCTGCATCATAGCAGATTTAGTTTATGTTTGATGGTAACTTTAAAGCAGCTTATTTTCAGAAATTAGTATTGTGCTACCCAACTAAATTGCTCAGTTACTTCAAGCCAACAGCTCGGGGACAGGATTTTTTTTAAATTTATTTTTATTTCATTTATTTTTTTTAAATTAATTTTGTTGCATTTAACCATAAATTTAAAGTTTACCATTGATATAAGAAACAAATTTCATGTTCATTAAAAATAAATAAATAAATAATTTTTTTTGATGGGACCCACCCTGGCGGGCCACACGGGAGTCTGTGTTTGGCACGTGCTCTAGAGTTTTGATTGATATATTTGTTAAAGTTCATAATACTACATGTGCATGTGCTGATCATGGATGACAAGTCCAGGACTGCTATCCTGCATGGATAGCAGAGAAACAAGTCAAATATGCAGGACGGTGGTCCTCCAGGACAAAGTTTAGGCCCACTGTTGTTATGAGTCAGTAGAACTGAGAAGCAGCTGTATGTTTCGGTCTGCTGGGAGTTGACTCAAGTTTTAGACTGACGCACTGAACAAGGCCTTATTTATTTGCAAGCTAGTCAAATAGTCAGCCAGAAGGAAATCAGTTACTGTATATTTACAGTCTATAAGAGCAAACATTCAGGGAAAACAATCTGGATTATTTTTATTACATAATGTTCTTAATCAGAATTAGTAATTCCTTTTAAACATCAGCTTATCACTGACTAGTTTGTTTCTTTCTTTATGTGCCATCCAGTCTTCATTACATATTAGCACAAGTTGTTGATTTTTGATACAATTAATGATAGCTTTTTTGTTTTGGCATCTTCCAGCATTCTTTATTTTATGTCCTAGTTATTCATAGTCATGAAACCAATCTATGAAACAGAAAGTGAAAAGTCTCAGTAGCCTATGTTGTTGTTAACCTCCTTGATGTAGAAAGTAAGTGAACCGACAAAAAATAGAAACTATACAAAGTTATGCAAGAAATCAGTTGTGGTAAACACTCAAGAGGAAGGGGGATGAGGGGTTTGCATACATGGTACATCTGTGTGGAGTGACACACAGCCATTGAATCATTTCAACAGTTTTTCACTCTGGTTTATTTTCAAATAATGTTTGGGACTCCTAAAACCATTCCCATGTGGATGTAAGGTTGAAAGGATAGTTTGTAAATTTAGAGATGTTGTCATGTGGTGAGTACATTATATTTGTTGTTTTGTTGCATAAATCAACCTTCACAGTAATGCATTTTTTTAAAAAGAACTGAATAAACAACATCAAATAAGTAAAGAAAAAAAAAAGAAAAAAATACTTTCACTAAGACCTCTTTATTACTCATGAAATAAAACAGTTTCAAAGATTTTCAGAGTTGTGGCCAAAACCTGAGCGGTGAATCAGGGTTTTAACTTGATGAGGTTTGGCCTCATTTTAAATAAACAGCATTAATCAAATCAGGGAGGCCTTTGTCACTCAGTGTTTGTCTGTGAAAAATGCTCACATATATTGTTTTTCCAGTAATTACTCATCACTCATAATCTGACTCTATATGTAGATCAGTTGACAATAGCAGTGGTGACGATGGGACGTGTGTTCTTGTGTTTACAGAGGGTTTAGGAGTGTGTTTGTGTGTGCGTGGGAGTGGATTTGGCCTCCTCACCTTTGCAATTGTGAGTTTATTAAAAGGTGTTTATTGTGTCAGAAGGCTGAGACAAAAAAAGCTCCAATGAAAAGCTCCTAATCTGCACATTATACACATCATGTGTCAAAATATAGAAGGCTGGTTTATGTTACGATCCCAGTCCATGACATTCTGGTGCTTTATAGTATCAAAATATGACAAAGATCATGATTATGAGCATGGAATAAATTTACAGAGAGCTAGTAGCCAAACACTACTGAAAGGAGGATTTGTTTATCAGTGAGTTCTTTCTTCTCAGAGAATTTTGCAAAAATACCCACTTCAACATTTAGGCCAATGCAAGATTTGAAATTATCATATATCCTTTTGTACAAACAGACAGCAATAAAGCGTTATAATTATATTGTTGAATTAAAGGTATTTAAAGGATTGCATATCACCTTCCACCTTTCTTGCCAGAGTTTTGGATTTTTGAGAAATAACAGCTGTAACCATTTTAAATTAACCTTAACTACAATGTTTTACACAGTTTCCTATGATATCACAGGATTTTACACCAAGATTATGTGTCTTCAATAACTCACCTACTTCCACATCGGATTTTAGCTCAACTACTATAAACAAACCGGGTTATAGTCATCATTGTTTTGACTGATTGGGACCGCCCTAAATTCGGTTGACTCAAATTATTCATTTGCAGTCAAGTGATTATTTTCTGATTTTCTGATTTTTTATTTTTATTTTTTGTAAATCTGTTAGCTGAGTGTGAAGCGGCTGGGATGAGGATCAGCACCTCCAAATCTGAATCCATGGTCCTCAGTCGGAAAAGTGTGGATTGCTCTCTCCGGGTTGGGGGGTGAATTTCTGCCTCAAGTGGAGGAGTGCAAGTATCTTGGGGTCTTGTTCACAAGTGAGGGAAGAATGGAATGGGGGATTGATAGACAGATCGGTACAGCTTCCGCAGTTTTGCGGACTCTGTACCGGTCTATTGCGGTGAAGACTGAGCTAAGATGTAAGGCAAAGCTCTCTGTTTACCGATCAGTTACTACTCTCACCTATGGTCACAAACTTTGGGTAGTGACCGAAAGAACAAGATTGCGGATACAAATGGTTGAAATGAGTTGTCTCTGCAGGGTAGCTGGGCTCTCCCTTGTGGTACGTTCACACCAAACACATTTTGAGCTGCAGGAGCAGCCAGTTTACATGCAAAGTCTATGGTGGACGCGCCTCTAGGGGTCTTGCGGCACGTCAGGTCCGTTTAGCGCGGTGCGCAAAGAAGGTGTGGCAGAGCATTTTCCGTGCATACAGTGTGGCAAAAGCAGCCGAAGCTTGAGTTCAAAATTCTGATCTTTCACCGCTCGACGCGTCTTGACAACCAATCAGAGAGACTGATCTTTCCACGTGATAGTTTCCTGAATGTTGCCCACTAAACCGAAACAGACTGACAGGAGAAGTTTAGCTGAAATCGACTGTCTGTAGTTGGTGTTCTGGCAAGAGATATCAGCACCGATGTGGGTCAGCAGCTCGTTAGGTGTTTAAACTGGGCTCGAGACAAAAAATAGACTCGCAGCTCCTGGAGTGGCAAAACTAACCTAACAAACCGCCTCTAAATCATCTGGTGAATTAATCATCTGGTGTGCGCAACGTTTGCTTGCTCTTTAGTAAACAAAGCAAAGCCATTTTCTTTATTATATCTTTATTTCATCCGTGGAAGACAAACCGGACAAAACCAAGACGCTCCTCCCTCTTCAGACGTGCCTCTATTCTGTGTCCCGGTCTGAACATACAGGTGCTGGTCATAAAATTAGAATATCATGAAAAAGTAGATTTATTTCAGTAATTCCATTTAAAAAGAGAAAATTGTATATTATATTCATACATTACATACAAACTCATATATTTCAAATGTTTATTTCGTTTAATTTTGATGATTACAAATG
>NW_013952697.1:272856-288577 GCF_001266775.1 Austrofundulus limnaeus
GTCATTTGTAATCATCAAAATTAAACGAAATAAACATTTGAAATATATGAGTTTGTATGTAATGTATGAATATAATATACAAGTTTCACTTTTTAAATGGAATTACTGAAATAAATCTACTTTTTCATGATATTCTTATTTTATGACCAGCACCTGTAGTGCGTCCAACTTGAGGCAGTGGGCACATTTTTGCTGCTCAAAACGCGTTCGGTGTGAATGTACCATTAGAGATAGAGTTAGGAGTTCAGTTATCTGGGAGAGACTCAGAGTAGAGCCGCTGCTCCTCCACATTGAGAGGAACCAATTGAGGTGGTTTGGGCATCTAGTAAGGATGCCTCCTGGACGCCTCCCTAGGGAGGTGCTTCAGGCATGTCCAACTGGGACGAGACCCCAAGGAGGATCCAGGACACGCTGGAGTGACTATGTCTCTCGGCTAGCCTGGGAACACCTTGCAGTCCTCCCAGAAGAGCTGGAGGAGGTGGCTGGGGAAAGAGAGGTCTGGGCTTCCCTGTTCAAGCGGTTGCCCCCGCGACCCGACTTTGGATAAAGTGGAAGATAATGATGGATGGATGATAAATCTGTCAGGTGGTTTAGATAACATTTTGCTGACAGACAAACAACGTGGAACCCAACAGTTAATGCTAAAGTTTGGGCAAAGATCCAGCTCAAAGGATAGCTTTTAAAGTATAGTCTGTTTTGTGAATGACTCTCATCTACGACCGCAGCAAATTTTAGCACAATATCTGTAAAAATACAGTATAATGGTGTTTGTTTTTTCAAGGGGTTTTGGTGAACTTTGTCATTTTGAATAGGGTGACCATATGTTCTTGATTTCAGGGGACAGTACACATTTTAGAAGACTTGTCACCGGCTGGAGCTTTTCCCTGGAAATGTACCTGATTTTAGTTTTTTTTATGAATAAGGAAAAAATGGTGCGTGTAGATTGCTGATACAGTAACCAGGTAGAAATCAAGAGTGAGCGTGTCGTGTGCAACAACAGTTCTTACGGTAGCTGGTCACTCTGCTGTTAACATTACAGAGTAGACAAAGAACAGCTGTGTGGCTGCAAGGGATGCTGGGAAACGTAGTGGAAGTTAAATGTGTGCATGTGTTAAAGGTGCTCATGAGTTGTTCTGGTCAATTGTTGTGTTCAGGTTGGTTAGCTGTTCATGTTTAAGTCTGTGTTACTGGCTGTAAATGAACAACATGTACTGCCTGGATGTATAAGAAGGAAGTGTTTTGTGTTAAGGGGGCGTGTGAAGATACAGTGTGAAGTGGGGATGTAACAATTATTCAAGAACCAATTTATAATCAATTTTAACTGCTTAAAATGCAAATCAATTTATCAATCAATCAATTTACTGCTACTTTATAAATAAAGTAGTAGTAAAGCAGTAATAACAAGGAAATCAATTCATTCATCTTTATGAAGCACTTTAAAACAACCACAGCTGCAACAAACTGCTGTACATATAAAATCAAAAACATGAAAGATGTGCTTATTGTGTAAGTCATGTCTTTAATACAAATTCAGTTTGATATTTGATAAGTTTTGTTCACAAAAGGATTTGTGACATTTTTTATTTATTTTCAAGTTATGTTACTAAGACAACAGACAGTTACAGTTTGATACAAGGACAAAAATGCTGATGTTCAAAGAAAAGAAACATATTTGGTTAAAGAATGGCTACATTTTATTTTGTTACATAATAAAAAAATCAAAAATTGCTGTAATTGTGAACCTAAAGACAACAATCAAATCGAATTGGGGCTTGAGCAAATCGTTACATCCGTAGTGTGACGTCAATGAAACTCACCTTTGTTTGCTTGACTACTGGCAACGTCTCTACACTATGCAAAAACAAATGTAAATGTTCCAGTTTCATAATTTCATCTTGATAACAATTACAATAACAATTAACAATAACAATCCAAAGAGGATTTCTGCCAGCTTCTCCAGAAGGTAATGGTTTTGGAGCTCAAAATTCATAGTTTAGAGGAGATGAATGCTTTGGAGGACTCAAATACACGTACAAATGGGTGAGAAGTCTGAGTTGAGAAGTCAACATGAAGAGGAGATGGGAAATGTCTCTGAGAGCAGAAAGTTATGGAACATAATTCAGAACAAAATTCATTTTCTGATCACAGAGAGAGCTGAGACCAGATTCTGATTCTAATTTTGGCCGATACTGATGATTTTAAATAACTGACACTCCGATGTTATAAGGTCACAATGCACCTTCAATGTTCCAATATTCTTTTAGTTAAAAACATTGAGTAATTCCCTTGAAACAATACAAACTTGTTTTAACTGGACATCAGTGCTCACAGCAGAGCAGAAGGGGACAGTGGCTGATTTTCAGACCTTTGCAGAGGTAGATGAGAAACTGATCTGTTCCACTGATCTTATCTAAATATCGTCCAAAATGAAGGAAATCGGTGCACTGAACTGATCAAACAACTGAAAAGATCACACTCACACCACTTAACACCCTGCAATGGTTTTCTGAAGGTTAGATGCTTCTGTTGCTGGATGCCCAGAAATGACTGGACATGATTGAGCTGCTGTAATTGGTAGAGAATGAAGCAGTGGATGCTTATTAGCAATTGTCAGCAGTAATGATAGATCCCTTTAACATTGCCGAGCTGAGGCCATCCTCGCTGTCTGTCCTTGTTTAACTCGTTATTTATAGACGGTGTCAGGCCTGTAATAAACATAAAACATAAAACTGTTGCTAATGTGCTGCTAATGAAATGTGGACATGAATTGAAATAATTTACCGGTGTTGATGGGTCTAACACAGAAATGGTTAGCTCTGTGTGCTCATTTACATGGTGTTTATGTAAAGCAGCGGGCAGTCAAAGCAAAGAGAGAGTACATAACAGGCTGTTTCTCTGCCTTTACAGACATGTTTGAATAAACCGTATTGAGTTGTGTTTTCAGACGCAAGTACAACCTGCGTACACTTCACTCGTAGGAAAAGTGCTTTACAAGAAAGGACCCTTAATCCTTGAGTTTCCCTCTTCAGATTTTTTTTTCTTTCTTTCTGCATGAAGGTTTCACATTGACAAAGTCTGGGTTTAAAGATGGCAGAGGCAATATTTATTGCACATAAAACACTACATGAGTGACATGAACGTGGAAGGTAGCTACCTTCAAAACTGACATAAAGCATTTCTACATTCTTAAACTATGGTTCTAAAATTGTTGAAGCACAACTTAGGGGATCTACTAATAATATATGACCCATCATATCGAAACGAGGATGAAGTCAAATTTGGTCAAAATGACCTTATTACATTTTCAGATTCTTGGCTTTAAAAGCTACATTTTGTCACCTGGATTATTCTTATATCATAATTAAATCCATATACGTATATGACTTAATTTGTCTTGTTGGTTACAATAATACATAAATATTTGGTCTGAATCCTAATTTTATGTCCTTTTAGTGAGGAATTTTTGATGTCCTTTTAAGGGGAAACCTCAAATTATATTTGAATATTGAGATTTCCCAGCTAAACAGAAACACAGCTTTGCTAGCTCACAGGGAAAATCTCAAAATTTTAAGGCGTTTTTTCCTCAAAATCTGTTTTTTTTTTGTTGCTACACCTCAAAAAAGTGCTTCAAAATTTTGTTTTATGATTATATTTCAGGCAGTTCATTGAAATGATACATTAATAAGGCTTTTATTCATTATATTTTGACAAAATGCAATTTTTCTTAACATTTTAGTCAATACACTTTATTTGGCTATTTCTCCAAATACAACTTTTGGACTTAATCCTCGGTTCGATGTGATGGGTCACATATATTTAAAAAAAACTGTTTTTCTATTGTCATAGAGAAAACTGTCAGAAGAAATAAAAATTTCCCAATTTTTTTTTGTTTGACAACACAAATTAACATAATTAACAGTGACGTTTTCATAGATGTACAACAGAAAAAAAAGTTTGTAAATTACAATATATTTCTATTTTAGTCAATATGAACTTGAACAAAACTCAACTAAATGGATGAAATGGGACATATCAGGCTTTTAAATCGTTCATTTTCCCATTTAAATTATTCAGCTGGGGTCTATGTAAAGTGGAACTGCAATTCTTTGATCTAAATTCCTTGTTATTGCAGCTCCACAAGCCCCTCTTGCACCCCTGCACTGAGATGTGAGAGCAACTCGTTTTGCTGCTGCCTATTTAAATGCTAACGCAGCTTCACACCCCGCCCGTTTCCACCCAGTTTGAATCCAGAAGTAAATACTGTATGGATGCTACACATGTTAGCTATGTACAGATTTTGAAGTTGTTGCGCAAGCAGATTTGCTATTCCTGTTTCGTCCAGTGCTCACATTTGATCTTGCCGCTTCCTGTCTACTCAGGTGCAGAGTTCCACTTCTGGAATTGGATCCATAACTGGAAGTAGTGGTGAGAAACAAACTCAAGTATCAAGCTAGTGTCATTATGATTCAACACACTGGTATACCACTGTTAGTCTCCATCGTCAAATCTATGACAAATCTAGAAGGTTGAATAAAAGACAAACTAGACTTTTGTACTATAGTTGAAGTTGAGCAAAGTTTCAAGCTTTAAACTGCATGACATTGTGCATGGGTTCTTGGAGAAAACGTGACGTGTGTTTTGACTAAATTTGATCAGCCGACACAGGAGTTAGCCAAGCATTACGTGTTTGTCTTTCATTTTGATTTGCCTTTTCTACTGCTTTAGGTTTGGAGTTAAATATTAACACTTACCCCTAATTTACACTACTTGCGTTCCGGCTCCGCTCTGCTGCGCAAGTCGCAGCTGTGCATTACAAGTCCAGTTTACACTACCTCCGCTCCGCTCCGGTCCGACAGACGTGCAGGAAGGAGATCGCCCGATAAATTCAGTGATAAGTGAGTTACAGCAAAAAAATAATTAATTCTGTGAAAGACGAACTCCAAACACATCTGAAAACATTGATATAAAGGTTTTTGTTATCTATGTTGAAACTGTCTCGTTGACATCTTTCTGAAACTTCTGATTTCAAAATAAAATCCACGTGTATCGTGTGTGTACACATATGCTTCTTGTTTTCTTCTGCTTCCCAAACAGAACGATACATTCTGACAGCATTTGTGTGGAAATATATCCGTATATTTATTAATATAGCTGTAATTTCGACATTATTCCGACAAATTATCCAGCCTAAAAGTGTCTTATTTTGAAAATACGGATGTTGTGCTCGTTTCCTGTTGGTGCGACGTAATCTTTAAAAATTGACTCCGGCATCTGTCAAAAATAGGATCTGTTCTAATTTTGACGCATCACCGTCGCTCACCGCCTCAACCTCTCATTGATTATAATGGGTGCGTATTTGCTGCGGAGGTCAGACCAGAGCAGAGACGGAACGCAAGTAGTGTAAATTAGAGGTAAAATATATTTCTAAATTTGCATGACCAACGTTAAGGCAAATTTATGTCTTCATTTAACCTTTTATTTCCCCCACTAAACTCTTAATGTTCTTACTGTAAAAGTGTCACTTTTAAATGTTTGTAGTTCATCAAAAACTATCTGCAAATTTGAATCCTATCCAGAATTATAACAAATATTTTGGGGATTTAGATTGCCTAATTTTTTTCAATTTGGATCCGAAATGTGATGTAAATGATCAGTACATTTAATGGTCAAATATGAATACATTTGACAGGTTTTACATTGATTCCATTGATTTTCTTTGCCAGGTTTACCTGTATTATTACTTAATTATTGTCAAATATGTGGTTTTTATGTTCAAGTTGTGACAAAAAGGTTCATAAGTTGTCATTTTTAAATACAGTATAATGTCATTTCATTGTGATCATTCACTGGTCAAACTGTAACGTGACAAAACTCCTAAAGCTTGACACTGAATGATTTTGGCTTTATCTGATGTTATATTCAAAAAAGTGATATTTTAAAACTATAGCATAGCTAGTCTTGGTATAATTAATATTTGTTAATTAATTATGTGTGTGTGTGTGTGTGTGTGTGGTGGTGGTGGAGGTGGGTATGTAGGCCCTGCATAGACCTCCCTACCTCAATGAAAGTTGGATAAAATGCAGCATGATGGTTCAGAGTGATTGTAGTGTAAAGTGATTTATGTGTCCTGGTTGGATAGAAAGGCGCTCTAGAAGTACAGTTCATTTTCCATTTACTGCATTTGCTTTGAAAATCATCCAATTTACTACTAAATATGAAATAACCTGGTTCAGACTTGAAAAGAAAAATAAAATTGTCATATTCAGTCATAAAAAATCTGATGTGGGCAAAAAAATCTGATCACACCTACATTCACATTGCAGGCAAATGTGAATGTAGTCTTAGTGTCAATGAATTAAACAAATAGTACTTTTAACAAGCAACAAATCATCAGAGTACTTTTGTGTTTTAAAAACAGAAGCAAAACTGGCTTTAAGTCACCATTATGCCTTTGGAAAATTGTCCAAATTGGAAAATGACAAAGTACAAAGATTTCGAAAATACTAGAGGAAATTCAAAATTTGTATTTATTTTTTGACACTGTTAAGCGTGTCAGTGTTTGGATGCTGCTACACTTCCTGTAAAACTCGGTAAAGGCTGCTTGTCTGAGTCGCTGTCCGTGCTGTCTTTTATTTACTGTGTGCACATGTGTTTGTGCAGACATGCATACAATTGTGTAGCCGTGTGTGTAGGGTGTGTGTGAAAGTGCATGTAAATCTCCTGCTTCCCCCCCATCTTATTGCTTTCTTGAGCTTCTCAGGGAGAAATCCTCTTGATTTGCCCAGTCCCCGAGGCTAGAACCCCATACACAGCAGATGTTCCACTGAAAGGGCCATGAATGTTTAATCATTTGTGTTATTGATGCCGTCTTTTTGTTTGTTAGAAAACGTGAGCGACCGTTACAGTCTTGTGTGTCTAGTTTTGCATGTTATGGATCCGTGTGAGGCAAAGAGAACAAACATCAGTCTTTCTAATTCATTACATTTAGAAAAAAAAATCATCTTTACCTTGCATCCCCTGCAATGAATGAATAATGAAGTCTATTAAAAATGTTATTTAGAGTGATTACTGTGAGCCCTGTGTCAAATATCACATCACTGCAATCACATAAAAAGACAATCTTTCTTTTTTCTGTCAAACAGAAAGTTAAACCCTACTTTTACCTGAGTGCGGATGAACAAACCGGGCTCGGGCTCTAAACTGTGATTTGTTGGACTTAAAGCTGCTGTTTTAGTATTTGAGCTGACAGCCAGATTTGATCATAATTAGACAGCATGCCGAGGGCTTTGATTGGCACGGTAATTGGATTGTCATTGGGGCTGAAAAGCTATTATCTTTGGATCATGCCCCATGAAATTTGTTGGAAAAACTTCTGTGGCCATCATTAAGTCAGCCATCTTGGGGGCCTTCACAAATGAGCTTTTTTTTTTAATGGCAAAGAAGGAAAAAAGAAGGGGAAAAAGAAAAAGAAAACGCTACCTGTGCACCGCTGGGACCCGTAGATTCTTTGAATCGCAGCGAAGACAATCTGAGCTCTATTGATTAATGATATTAGCATAGCAGGTAGCGCTAAGTCAAAAAAAGAAAAAAAGGCATGCTGCGTTATTGCCTATCGCCAGTAACAGGATTGTGGGGGGGTTGAGGAAGGAGAGCAAGTGATGGAATGGGATAATGAAAGTGAGGTGAGGGAGAGAGAGAAAAAAAACTACAGGGTGACTTTCATTTAAAATTGTTTATGTAAAGCGTCAGGTGCAGAGGAGTGAGCAGCAACACGAGGTCATAAAATTAGAATCAGAAATGTGAAACTGGTAGACTTTCTCAAAGATGTCGGGGCGTTCACAAGTCAGCATGGCAAAGCCACCAAACAACACCAGCATCCATAGCCGACCCTCCGGTCCCCATCCACACAGCCATTTTAGTATCTCACAAACAGCACGATTATGTGCAACAAAGCCTCATCAGTCCTGCAGTGTGAAAAGAGGTAATATATATCTGCTATTATATTTAGCTAATCTCCTGGGGCCAGATGCATGAGCGATGTATGCACACACAAAAAAACACGTGCAGGCCTTTTTTTCTGCACAAACTGGTATTTATAAAGAAAAGCATGTATGTGTGTTAAAACTAATTGTCGGATATGTGTACCACAAATACAGTTGCTCATGTATTTGCTTTCATTGCAGTGTTAATGTGTCGCTTGTTTTCAATTAGTAGATTTTTGTGGTTTATACCATTTTTAGTTAAAACATTGACAGTTAAATTAAATTGGACCATCAAGATAATCAAACTAAAACATATATAAAACGAGAATATTGGGATTTTGGTTGAAATTTTTAAGAACAGGCCTGAAATTATATTTGTAGTTAAATGTACCTCTATAAATCCTAATAGTAATTACAGTCTAAGCTATGAGTTCTATTATTTTGAAGGGCTGCTAAGAGCTTTATTATAAAACACCAGAATAATACTAAATTCTGTAAAGGCATCATTCTATTCAATTCTCCTCAATGTAAAAGTCCTACTGTCAAGTTCACTCAAAGTTTACAAGATTCGTAGTCATCCATTATTCAATAATATAAAAAAGAAGAGCCTGATAAACCATATAAGGCTTGGAATCTGCATAGTCACTCATTGCCATGATGAGTCACACCTTCTCTTAGAGACATCCACCGTGACGCTCATAGTGGCAGACACAAAACAAAAGGCAAAGTAGAAATGAAGGGGGTGTTCACACCATCCCCGCTTAGTCCGCTTTAATTGAACTCTAGTTTGTTTGCCTAGAAAGTCCGGTTCGTTTGAAGAGCTGTGAAACTGTAATCGAACTCTGATGTGGACCAAAAAAAAAAAAAGTGAACACTGATCCACCTGCAAATGTGCAGGTTTCGACTCAGATGAAGAAAACTCTGGTGCGGTTCAAGTGCATGTGTGGACGCCAAGCGAACCAGAAACCACATCAAAAGCAGGAAGTGGACTATAGTTATAGTTATAGTTCATTTGCAAAAAAGCACAATGTGAATGCAAACTGCACCAAATGAAAAAATAAATAAATAAAGTCCATTTTTGGTCCGGACCAAACAATTGGACCAAAGGACTTTCCTGGTCTGAATACACCCTTAACTTGCCAAGCAGTAATAAAAGTTCTTCATTCATTGCACTGACACTTTTGATATACTTACTGAGAATAGAAAAAATATATAGTTTTATATTACTTTCGAAAAATGAAAAATAAAATTTTAGAAAAGAAGTTTGTCTGGATCTGTGCTTTTTTTGTTTGTTTAGGTGTAATACACTCAAAAAAAAAAAACTGATGGACTTAATTAAGAAAATTGTGTCAACTGTTTCCCCTGAATTGCGTAAAGTTAACACATTTATTTTACACTGATGAAATGCAAACATAAAGTAAATGTTTCCTTTACTCAATTCAGTGGATACAGCTGGCGTAATTTTCTTGATTAAATCCTCTACATTTATATTTTTAATATAATTGTTTTTATTTTTTATTAGTTTCACTTGTGACATCCACCGCTCCTCCTCCCAGTGTCACCAGTCACAGCTGCAGCCACTCTTCTCATCATCCCAAGTCCATGCGATCCTTCTGCTTCACTTTTCTCAGCAGTCAAGCGTCATCGCTTTTCTCGCTACGCCCGCCTTTTCTTGTGTTTTCAAGTTCTTTTCATCTCTCCTTGTTTCAGTCCTTGAGTTTGTGAAATTTTCAGTCTGCAATTCATAATCCAAACCTTCTACTTCCCCTGAAACAAGTTTTAACCCTGCTGTAAAAGAAAACAAATCCACCCCAATAACCTCCACTCACACATTCATGCTCCCATTTAATACAGATGACCATTTTTACTTCGGCTGGTAAAAAGCAAAAGCATGGCAGCGCCACACAACGTTTCTACAGAAGTAATGACACTGAGCATGAATAAAGGGTTCTGATGGTGTTCCAGCTCTGGCTTGTGTTCCAGGTCTTTGCACACTTATCAGTGTATTTTGCATATGGGAATGCAGGACGATAAATCTGGCTTTTCATCATATCTGAAAGGTGTAATGCAGCAGGGAAATGTTTGTCTTCTCGGTGGCAGGTCTCTCCATTTCCTCTCTTTTCCCATTGTGTCTGTGGGTGAAAGTTTCCATGCAGGCACTGTTGATCATGGCCTATCAAGTGTCATCTGATTTGCATTCAGTGGACGCGTCATTATTCACTACATTTGATGTCCACAAAAACACATTAGACCTCTGTTTTGGTGCCGAGTGGCGTTGGTCGCGACCGCCCAGACATCATTTGTGCGCCCAAATAGTCAAATGTAAATTGATATGTAAGAAAATGCCCCATTAACTTTTTCATTAATGGTTATAATGCATTCTGAGTGTCATCCGTGGGGTGGTGCGCTTCTGTGAGCGTGGACACACACGCGTGTGCTGCACACAAACAACACAAACAAGAAGACAAACACACACACACACACAGTAATGATTTACACAGGGACAGAGTGAGACAGAACACACACACACATCGATCAAAGAAAAAGAAACCTGCATCTTAAAGCTGTTCACTTTCAGTTTTAACAACACTTTCACTTTCATTTGAACTTTCACTTGTTCATACACTCCCAGATGTGCTCACAGCTGTGTGAATGAACACAGAGGGCTTTGTGTTGTTCTTATTTTCAGCAGCTATACGTTTGCAGACATGTGGCTTTGAGTGTGAAATGACTCACACTCAATGCCTACATCCTGTATTGTAATGTGCAGATGGTCAAACATTCTCCAGGAGCACGTTTTGCATGTTTTGCCGTTATATACTTTCTGTGGAGCTGCATGGATCCTCGGCTCCTGTCAGCAGCAGCTTTCTGCTCCCACCGACTTCATCTTCATCTGGATATTTCCGAGGTTCTTTGGATCCTTTTTCTTTAATGTCATAACGCGAAAACCCAGAGGTTGAAGTGCTTCAATTTATACTGAAAAATGCAGAATTTGTAGCTATTTTTTAAACGTTTACTCAGCTATTTGATCAAAGAACAGCTAGTTTAATCTGTTTTTCAGAAAAGCCTTTACTTTAACAATAGATCATAGCTGTGATGGTCAGTCACAAAATGTTTCACAATCAGAGATCTGACTTGACAAACCATGCTTTCTTAATCTTAGTCATTAACAGATTATCTGCTATGTTTACTTTTTTAAGTACTACAGTATGTACAAAGAAAAAAATACCATTAAAACTAGACCTGTTTCACACAAAATTCCCTTTTCCAAAGCAATCTTTTCTATTTGCAATTTCTAAATATGTCTATGTATACGCCATTGTTTTTAGAAATGATATCATCCACATAAATACACCAAAATATGACCCATAATGCTGGAGTACCTATGCCAGGCCTGTATGTGGCGCTGAAGTGGGCCACAGAATACACCAGAAACAAAACCGCGTGGCATACGGTTCCATTGGGACGTATAGCCCGGGGGGGTGGTATGGTGGCCCACCAGGCCTGATAGGCACTGGGGGGAAATGCTGATTTATTATTATAACGTTTATCTAGTTCTTTAAATTTCCATGCAAAGATACACGTCAGAAGAGTGTGAATGTGTTGACAGCATCCATTTTCTTTTTCTTTTTTTTTTTTTTTGCTTGTTTAATTTTACAGTCAGATATTTCGTGATATCATGAACCTGGGTTTAAATCTGTGTTAAATACTAAGAAGATCACAATAAAAATTAATATTTATTAAACCCCAAATTAGGATTTCAGTTTTAAATCAGTTTCAGCATAAACACTAGAGAGATAGCAGGTTGTATTAAATGACACTGTGCTTTTTTATGTACAAATATACAAATATGTAGAACACTTAAAAAACTATATTAAATATTAGTTGAAAATATTAATATTTTTAAACTAGACATGCTTCATTCACTGTTAGTACTTTTTTCTGTTTCTGTGCTTCTTATTAAGTACCACTGGGTGCTTAACAGGCTGATGTATGGAAGCATAGTGGTGCCACATTTGCAATAAACAAATAATAAATACATTTTAAAATATTAGAAATGTTTTCAAATTTCACCATTGTTTATTGTTCAATCAGTTACTTTTTCATGTTTAGGGTGATATTTTCATATTCTGACTAAATATTTCTGTTATTACGATGTAAACATTTATTGCTTTATAAAAAAAAAAGAATTACATACATGTCAGCTTGTACGGATTGTCCATAAGTTATAAGGATTTTATGTCATTTTCCGGGTGTACAGACGTATGGAGCAATCTCACGGATATTTTTCAAGTCTGACAGATTTTTTAAAAACCTCATTTTCAAATTTATCTAACATGTCAGAGCCTGTAGGATGATAAAAAAAAACAATGAATAACATCAAACAGCCATCTTCCAACCTGTTCTACCGCTAGAAATAAGTTTTGAACTTTTTCCTCTCTCCTTTCCTCCTGCTTCGCAGCGGGCGCTTTCATGTCCGCAGCCGACAGACCCCCCACCCCACCCCCACCACTGCAGGTGCGAGTTGTACGGATTTTTTTGCAAAATTTGCTGATTTTTGAGGCTTTTTATACAGGTAAACGTCCGAAGAGGTTGACATGTATGTAATTATCTGACAACATTTTCTTTGAAAGTAATACATTTTCCCCATTATGAATCAATCAGGCTTGATTAAACACAAGACCTTGTTCACAGATAAACCTGGGGGGCCACAGCCACATCTGTATGGAGGGTCTTTGAAAAAGTCTGGACCAGAGTTGTTTATCAATGTCCAAAAATCTATTGGAGTGTCCTAAGAAAGATAATTTTTTTTTTAATTCACAAAATAGTCAATCTTTAAAAGTACTAATTAAAGTAACTAAAATGACAATAAAGAAGTTATTTTTGCTAAATTGGTTTTGAAAAAGACTGGTTTAGAGTTGATAAAAATACTAATCATTAGTATGTTTAGCAGTTATGTATGGTGGTCAATCTCCCCCACGTTATGAACTTAAAGGAACTTCAGGGCGCCAAAGGTGAGTGTGTGTGCACATCTTCAACAGTCTCACACACAGGTAACAACTACAACATTTACACAATGAAGTGTGAGAAACAACTGAGAGGAAAGGTCTCATCTCTGGTGTTTCTGGACATGTTGAAGCACAAATAACGAGTTGGACAGATATGACAGGGACCCAGTTCCCAGTTAGACCTAACGCTGTTTTACACGTTTAGCTAAATCATTATCTACTCTGTTCTCCTGTGCATTATGGGAAAAAATATATATATTTTTAAGGAGTGTTAAAAAAAGGCATGACAAAAAAAATTGTGTTGTTTTTTAATCATTCACAAACATAAAAAAAGTGTCCAATTAAATTCATCACATGTATGTTGAATGTATGAGTGGAACTTCATAAATATATTTTATTTACACAATTCTTGAAACTCAACATAAAAATCACACTTTTTTTGCAATTTTAGTGCATAAGAGATTAATATATGAACATTTTTATTCAAAATAATACCATTTCAGTAGCTCTGATGACACATTAGGAAAATTTCCTGCTTAAGACAATTTTTATTAATTCAACATTAACACTATTTAGTAAAGTCAAAGCACAAAACTTCATTTTACTTTGAAATTATTGTATTGGAACATCAATAGTCCTGACCTTCATAGGAGGATTTTATTCATTAAACATTTTCTTGTTTTTGCCAGTTTTTCTCGAAAATTATATTTTTTTTCGTCATTTGTCACAACAGCTCAGAATGACGGGCACAGATTTCCCAAGATGCACTGCAGTTTACGTCTAAATCTTTCCAGGTGGTTTCTCTCCTGAGCTCCCTGTGTGTGTTTTAACATGCAATGAAAACCTATTAAGTATTTTTTTTATTTTGTCTTTCGTTTATGATAATAAAAATATTCACTGAAAGGATTAAGGTTCTGTTGTCCAAACCAGCGTTACAGTTTTGTTTTCTAACAAAATGAAGCTGCCGTTCATTTGGTTCTTTTATTTGATGAACCTATATTGCTTTCTTGATGGCAAGAGGTTAAATAACCTGTGAACTGGGTAAGATTTTTTAATGGAGCATCTATATCAGTCAGATAACTGACCACATTAATCAATAATGTGTTTATTCACATAGTGATACTTGTGTAAGTTAAAAATGTAACGAATATGTGGAGAGCACAAACATACGCAGTTCATGTTAGTCCGAACACTGATAAAACAGCTAATAATATTTTTTTTTGAAAAAATAAAACTTGTTTTGTTGTTTAGCTTTAATTTATTTTTAAAAACAGCTGTGGTCAGAGCTAACCTCAGTAAATAGCAACACCTTCAGGTTTGACTGCCTCTACAAGAGAGACAGGTGATTTTTTCATCTACTTAGAACAGACGAATAAACAGACGAAATGCCATTGATATGTTTATATCAGCTCTTGTTCTCTCACTTTTTACATTTCCTATAAAATTTACTGGTGAGGAGAGAAGACATTAAGGGAAAAGTGCAACAGATAATGTGGACATTTTGTGCGTGAGCTGAGATATGAGAGATGTATTAATGGGGGGAGTTATTGTGCTTTCAATTACGGCACAATGCCTTCCAGAGATGTTTGTGCGATTTGGCGGTGGCCTGTCACGGTGGGGGTCCCTCTGTTTGACTGATGAGCTCCCTAATCTGCTAATGCTAATCTCAGCAGACGGGGTGGAGGTGGGTTCGAGCGGCTGCTTTATCTGACGAGCCGAACGGCTCGACTCGCCGCTCCCTAACGATGGCCAATAAAATTAAAGAGTCGGTGCGTGCCCGGGTGGCAGAGGAAGACGACGGAGGAAATTAGAGATAGATAAACAAATAGAATCATAAAAAGGCAGGGCGCTGCTGAAGTGGTAATTCAGTGGGAGTTCATTAGAGGAGAGATGGAGGAATGAAGAGCGTCGGGCTAAACTGTGGATGACATTACCTCTAATGTGGCTCCCCTGCAGAGTTTCTGATAGGGTGGCCGTTCTCGGCAAAAATAGGGTTTTTAGCATGATGCCACGCTCACAAAGACAAACTCCCGCTAAATAGGATTTTTTTCCCTAAGCATTGTACTATTTTAGTTCCGAAAATGTCTCCAAATGGGTTTTTCAAATGTGTTCAGGCTCACGGCCAAGTTGTGGCGGCACGGACAAATGAGTTCTGTGGTGCAGTAAATTTGTACGGTGCTACAGCGTTTGGAGCAGAGAGCTTAAAGTTTTCTGTATTTTTTCCAAAAAAGACAGCAGTTTTTTGTCACGTTCCCTCATTTGTACTTTTTATGAGACACTTTCTTCAGGACAAGATGCAGTTCTTTTGTTTATTGCTATGAATATTCAGTTAATTTGTTGATTCTTGGTGATGCTACAATAATAAGCTATACTTCATATTTTTAGGCTACAGAAAAATAAAACCTACTTTTTTAAAGCAGGGGTTCCTAGGATCCCAATGTGAGTTGTGTCATACGGGGTCTTGAGATGATCTCCAGAAATAAAATAATTTAAAACAAATGTTAAGAGCATATTTTCCATATTTGTTACATAAAATAAACAAATCATGGATAAAAATGCTGTTTCATTCCATGTTTCCAGGTTGTCTTTTTATTATGTTCTTGTTTAAGCTGCACATTAGTGATATTTCTACATTTCAAACAGCTTTAAATGGAGTTACTGTACAAGGCTTGCTTCTGTTATTTTGTCAGAAGCTGATAGGTTGGGATGGCCGATGTACAAAACAAACCC
>NW_013952697.1:288731-307112 GCF_001266775.1 Austrofundulus limnaeus
AAATCCACAATAAGACCACTCTGTAAGGTGAAAAAAATGTATTACTCTGTATTACTCTGAAAGCTGATAGTGGACAATCATGTATTTGTTTCATCTGAATTTGTATTTCAGATACAAAAAAAGTCTGATGAACCATTTGACACATTTTAAATAAACTTGATTAAAGTATTTATTAGATGCACATCCCTAACTGAATGGTGTCTGGAATCAATTCATGATGGCTGCCACAACCAGCTGACCCTAAAAATAGTAAAAATGCCTATATTGGTTAGCTTTGTAGATATTGATGTAATTGGTTTGGTAATAACTGAGACTAATGTTCAACAATAACTGAGACTAATGTTCAACACTTGCACAAGGCATTTGTTTGAATTTTAACTACAGAGTCAGCTCTGTTCATCTGTTAGCAAATATATCTGAAACCACTGAACAGATTTTACTGAAACTTTCAGGAAATAATCACTTGGTGTAACTCAACTACTGACTTTTACCTTACTTTAAAAAAATATAAATGACTATAACCCAGTCAGTTTTACAGACATTGATCTAAAATTGGTTGTTGTAGCTGAGTCATTCACAACACATGACCTGAGGGTTGTATCCTGAAATAATGCATGAGATTGGGAATAACAATAAGGTTTGACCTAAATGACAGTAACTCTCTCTTCATAAGATGATCTTAGACTAAAACTCAAGGACTTCTAGACTTTTATATACAGTGCTGCATTTTTGTTTCTCAGAAACCTGAGATCCAGGCATTGATGTCTTTCCTTTGACTCTTCAAAACTGTTGTAAATGACACACTCTACCCTGACAACAAACGTCATGACAGTAAAAACTGCTCAAGAAGGATCAAACAGGATTCTATGTTGCACCAAACTTCTAAAATATGAGCCCCAGACTTCCAGTTCTGAAACTTAGAAAGATTCTTTTGGAAAGCAGCAGGTGATGCTTGGTCATTGAAAGCACCATAGTCCAACACATTGAACACAATGGCTGGGTCAGTGTAGTTCTGACAGCGTGAGAAAGTCTGGGACAACTGGATTTCCATTGTTGCTCTGTGCACATCTTACCCAACACTGGTCTTCAGTCAAAGAAAGTTGCTACGATTTCCTTTTCTGTATGTGGGGTGAGCTTGGTCTGCAATGATGTTTAGATGGCAGGGGGTATGTCAGAGACATTGTGTAAAGCCAAAGACTTGGGTTTGGCTTGAGAGCATTTGGATTTTTTCCAGACGGCTCAACTTCAGTCCCTGAGAGACTCTTGATAAACCGAAGGAACAAATAGTTCTTATTAAAACTGAAGACTTTCTCCTCTATAGACGTCTAAAACTAATTTCAAACCATCTATCTGGGATGTAAAACAAGCCGATCGTCACTGCTAAATTTCTTAGAACACTTGCCTGTCAAACTAAGATTACACTTGAAAAAACTCAAGCTAAGACATCAAAAAGAAACCATTCAGTGTGTAAACGGTACACAAAGCAGCCGCTGCCTGCGCAGTGAGAGATGGTTGCGTGTCATTCTCCAGTTTATCAATACTTTCCACGGGGATTAGAAGTGAAGGAAGTATTATCTGTCTCCGTTATCTGCCGTCTACCTCTGGATGTCTTTGTGAGGCGTCACTTAGTAAACAAATTTGTTTTGCTCTTAGTGTTCTGCTGGATTTGTTGTGTGCGAGTGCATATTTAGCAGATGAAACGTGTTGTTGTGACACCCATGATGGAATACATATGTCGCCGAGGGCCATCCTCCCTCCCCCTCCTGTCGTGGCTACATAACCAACTGATTGTACTTTGCTTTTTTTCCAGAGTGAGTCTGTCTTGAAAGATGTACTGGCTGCGTGTGTGTGTGTGTGTCTGCGTGTGCATGAGCCGTTGGAATCTCATGCTGCTTTAATGTTGCCCGCAGCGCTAGAGGTGTGTGTGTGTGTGTAAGAATCCCTCTTCATTTGTGTATTCTTAGTTTTTAAAGCTTCAATCTCTACTTCTCCTCAACACCCCCCCCCCCATCCTCCTCTCTGCTCCCCCTCTTCCTGACTGTAATCCAGCACTTTAGAGTCGATGTAATTGCTCAGACCGAGCAGGCATTTAGAGCGCTGTTGATGTAAATGCTGCTCCATGGCAGCGGCTGGCTTAATGAACAGCGGGGCTCGCAGCCCTCTGGCAGCACTTAAACTTTAAAACATCTATTATTGAGGCGTGAGAAAAAAAAACCCGAGTGGCCAGCGCTGACCTCGCTCTCATCCTTTTCTTTTTGTATCTTTAAACATGAGGGGTGGAGGGGTGTTCAAAGATAAAGGTGCTGTTGATTTTTAATACTTTTAATTTCAGTGTATCACATTATGATGCATGTTTTTTTTTTTAAAGACAATTTGCTTCACTCAGCCCAGGCAGAAAAAAACTGTAAGAAGTTCAAATGTTGAAAACATGTGGAAAAACATCAAATTAACACAAGAAACACATGTTTTGCGTGTTTCTTGTGTGCATTTGGAACAAAATAATGTGGAAAATCACCTGTGAAAGCATGTTAAATGACTACATTTCCTGTGTCCTTTTGAAAGACTTTCTTATTCATTTAAAGGCACAGTGTGTAGGATTTTGTCAATTCTTTTAGCCAAAATTGAGATAATCACTAATGACAATAATAAAAAACATGTCTAATCATTGCAGACAAAGACCTTGTTTTATTATTTTTACCTTATAAAAAGCTGTTTATATCTCCATGGTCGCGGGTCGCCGCTACAGGCAGCCGCCATCTTGCACCGCCATCTTGTCTACGAAGGCTCATGAAGGACAAACTGCGGTGGCGGCGTCAAAAACAGTTTTAGTTGTAATGCTATAAATGTAATATTTGTTGTCTGTCATTGTAGCTGGGATAATTTTACTTATTAAAGCTCATAATCTTACCACTTGAAACATCACTAGCCCTGAAGCTGCTGGTAGACATCGCGGTTGGAATTATCAAAGGTTTTTGACACCTGAGAGACACCGTAGCAACTCCTTTGTGATTGGAAGCGGGGGGTGGGGGTGGGGGGAGGACCAGGGAGGATGATTCAACCACTCAACCACTAGATGTCGCTGAAAACAACAAATCCTACACACTGTGCCTTTAACATTTATTTAACTTAACCTGGCAAATCCCAATAAGATTACAGACCTCTTTATCAAGGGCCTGAAGACAGCCTAGCATGCAGGTTTTAGGACTGTGGAGGAAAGCGGAGTACCCGGAGAAAACCCTTACAATCTTGAGGAGAAAATGCAAACTCCACACAGAAATAACTGAACTCAGGACCCTCTTGCTCTGAGGCAACAGTACTAACTGCTAATCTATCATGCTGCCTGACATGTTCTCTCATCCTTCACTTGTGATCACTTGAAAAACCGTAAATTTCTTTAGTCTTTCTTTCACTATGAGAGAAAAATAATGGTATCATATGTTTTAGCTTTTTTATTTTAAATTGCATATTAAATTCATTTAATTAAAAAAAATACTGTTTAATTCACAGCAATAAGGACAAGGGAGGAGATAGTTTGGTGCACCATGTCATTAAGAAACAAACAAACATGAATGAATGTCAAGGATGATGATGGTTTTATTTTGAGCCGCACGAATTCACTTCGTAAAGTGTTGTTTTTTTTCAACAAAACTCATTTTTGTGTGGATGAATTTGAATAAAAACTGTGAATTTTGATCATTTTCATTGCAAGGAAATTCTGCCCTTCTTGTGTTCCAAGAGCACAGTTGCAGAATCTGAAGTCCTTCATAACGCTACCTGAAACTTTGATACTAAAATGTATTTGTCTCGGTGTCGAGGTTAGCAATACTGAGGAAATGCTTTAAGGGGAATTTTTATTTTATACAGTGTGTTACAGCAGCATATAGCATACATTTCAAAAAGTCTTTGAATATTCTTGTTAAATCAGTATTTGGCAGTAACATCGTGATAACATCAATATTACTGCATCATCAGACTACAAAAAGACAAATGCAACAGTCAAAACCAATGTATGTTTGATCAACTTGACCAAGACCCCACTGACCTACTTAAAGGGATTTTGGCAGGGGTTTGACATTTTCTTCAAACCTAGGTGAATGCTAAAGAGAGGCTTAAATATTCAGGCAAATTCACATTTCTTTGAAGAATACACTCTGACGACAAAAGAAAAACATTCTGCACCCAGGAGTATGATTTGATTGGCAAAAAAGCACAAGAGTACATTTATAAAGGCATCACAGGTGGACAGTGTCAGGTAATAGTCCAAGTTCAACAGACAGACACACATTATACAACATTCTCAACTACTGATGCAGGCTGAAACACATTGTAGGTTTGTAGATGTCTGAGCAGTTATATTGTGAAACTGCCCGGCATCAGGGACCCCATGCTGGAACCACAGTGTACATCAAAGGTCTGTAACCTGTGCTGTCAAAAAAAGCTATTTCTGTCCCTTAGCTCAGTAATAAAATGTGTCCAGAGCCATAAAAAATGCTACAACCTATGGACCACTTCGATAAGGGTCTGTATTACAGATAGTTTTCTCTCATGGTCCATATTTTACCTTTGAATTCTATTAAGATTAAACATGAAATATATGAATTTACTACAAGACATTTAGATGTTATTTAAGCACACGTAGATTTAGAAGACCACAGAAGACTTATGTTTTATCAATGTATGAAATGTCCCATGAGCCATTGCTGCCCAAGCATAGGTCCAACTTTATCCAGATGCATAGGGAAAAAATAAAAAAACAAGACATGAAATTCAAATACACATTAAGTAAATTTACTGTATTTATTTATTTTATGATTGAGCTAGCAGCCAGTGCGGTGGCCCAGGTTTCTTTTTATTATTTTTTTGGCCCATGCATTTGGAGGATTCACAAATGGTCCATTCATGGTCAATTCAAATGTTCTCTACCTATTAATACATCTCTAATGCATGGTTATGCATTTATATAAGCATACATATACACACAGTACATAGAATAATTTTTGTGGTATTATTGGGGTGGTCATTATGCTAATTTCCTCTCCTCGTGCATGAGCACTTGAATACGTACAGGTGGCATTCATCATGTTTACGTACACACTTTTCCTGAGGTTAGAAGCATTTGCTGATTCTGACGTGGCATGTTCGCATGAGCCCTTCGTACGAAAAAAGAGAAATTTAGGATAAGAATACAAAAATGTTCTTGCATTCGGCCTATTGTGGGGGTGGGGTGTTGTGGAGACAGACTGGTATTACTCCAGACATCTTAGTGTGATACTGTAAGTCATAAGGTTTGACTTCAGTTTGTCCTGGTAGTGATTTAGGAGACCCCAGGTTTTTAGGCAGGATTTTAGAAGAGCTGGTGCAGCTTGTTTACAACAATTACAGAGGGGGAAAATAGTTACAGTCTGATCATGGGCGTAGGTTGTGACAACATATAACAGGTACTGAAGCTTTAACATCCCTACCCACCTCTGTCCAAGCCAGTGCAACTTAGTCTTTGTGTCTCTTTCTGGCTTCATAAAATAATTGCAGTCAGACTTTTCCACTCTCAAATTTAATGGAACTTACTGAGGGGAAACAACATCTTATGGATGGAAAGGTCTGTTAAATTTCGGTGAACCTGAACAATACCCTGAGGGTGTCCTGAGACGATGCCACATAATAGAAGAGGTCATAAAACTGAACATTTAATTTTCACCACTTCATCTAGGTGCATTACGTAAGTATATTTTAAACATTCTGTATGATTAAGAATAGCTACTCAATTCACTGAAAAAAGAAAACTAAAAGTACAACATGAGGTCTACGCTAAACATAGCAATTCTTTGGTTAGCTCACGCTGGATGTAAATAAACCCTGTGGGTGCAAATAAAGTCAAAGGCAGGTTAGTATTAACCTTTATCTCTTTTTCTCTGTGTGTGTGTCTCGTTCGTAAAGCAGATTTAAAAGGTTATTATATTTCATCACCTCCGGAATGCATAGTGTCACTGCCAGCACTGCTGTGTCAAGTATCCTATTTTTGTATTAAAGCCAGAAAGATAAGTGTGCGCATATGTGAGTGAGCAAACTTACAGTACACCTAATTTGTTACCCTGTGTGTGTGTGTGTGTGTGTGTGTGTGTGTGTGTGTGTGTGTGTGTGTGTGTGAGTGAAAATATACTGTACAAGAGGTTAGCTGTGAGTGTGAGTGGGCCTTGCTCTGCTCTGGACGCACTTATCTCTCCTGCTCTGTAATGGATCTTACACGATATTTGCATACGTTATGGAGGTGATGTCATTTGGTCCTCAGAGCTGCATTTCAATGATGGTTGACTCTTTGCAAAATGGGCACACTTTGTTGTAAAACCTGCACCATTTTTTTGTTCTGTTCAAACTTCTACTTAGAACTTTTGCTGAACTGGAAACTGATGTAAATGTCAGTGCATGTAACACAGAGTTCAGACATGAAGTATAGTTTATTTACCGTATGTATTCAAGTATAATTCGTAAAATTAAATCCATAAAATCATCCATAAAGTTGGGGGGTAGTACTATACTCGGATAAATATTTTTACTTATGTGTTTTAACTGAAATATCGACTTCATTCACAAAATCCCTGAGTCCGGAAATGTGACTGCGTTGTAAAAAGCAGTTGAAATGAGCTTACCTCTGACACTCCTCCGTGCTTCAGAGTGAGATAGTAACAGACCTAGGCAGGCGACATGATGTTAAAAAAAGTGGGGGGGAGTAGTCCTGCATGATAACGAACTAATGACATTAGCGTGTGACTGGGCCGCTCCTCGAACAACAACAAACACATGTTCGTCTGTAATGGCTGCCATCTACCGGTGTTCTGAAAAAGTTTGTATCCCTGAAAAAATGTTTCCCCACCAGAGGGGGCGCTCGCGAGAAGGAAGTAATCTGCTTTTCCCCCACAAGATGGCTCAAATCTCATGTGAAGTCTCTGACTTTTGTGTTGGCGCCTCCTGGTGGACTATGTGTAAAATGCCAGAATTCATATGATGCTGCTACAGCTGATATATATTTGTTGTCAAAATACCTTTTAGTACATATGTTGTTAAAATAAAATGAACAGTCCAATGATCATTTTACTGATATGTATAAAGACCACAAAGGCTGAAAAATCTTGAAGTCTGTATGATGTTGGAAGTAGCTTGAGGATTAAAATTTTTAATGCTTTTTAAGCTCGGGGGGGGGGGGTCATATTGTACATGAGATCGTATTATACACGAATAAATATGGTAGGTCCTTATGTGACTAGCTATATATTTCCATTATCAGTGGTACTCAAACAGTTGGGTATGCCCCCTAGGGGAAAGGAGTAAAGGTTCACCTGAGTTAGAAGCATTTTTGGTGAGCTATTAACCCAGAGCAGTGACCCAACTCATCTGAGTCAGTGGTATTTCCACTGGTTCATTAAAGCTGCAGTTGGTAATTTTTATAAAAATGTACTTTTTTTACATATTAAACTGTCACTATGTCCTGACAGACGAATATGAGACAGATAATCTGTGAAAAATATAGCTCCTCTGGCTCCTCCCTCCTACAGTCATTTGCAGAAATCCACAGGTCCCAGTCAGAAACAGCCAATAGGAGACAAAATGTTATCTTGTGTATGCATTGCTCCCACTCTTCCCCCCACAGCTTGTGCTGTTGTTGATAGCCGGTGTGCTGCAGCTGTGCTGATGCTGATGGTGGAAAAACAATGTTACAGGTAAAATTCCAGGTCTGAAGCATTTCACGTTTTCCAGTGTGCTTGCTAATTATCAGAGTATAATGGGATATAATACGCTTATAAATCCTTCTTTTTCATATCGAAATCATTCAATTTTTATCCATATGAAGTGGAGCTTCAGTGCTTTGGTCTGAATTCCTCGTTTTTATAGCTCCACAAGTCAGCTACAATTCTTTAACCCCTATTCTGAGGTGTGTCTAAGAGCAACTGGTTTCGGTGCGGTCTCTTTAAACTGAAATGAGGCACTTCCCACCCCATCGCCCCTCCAGGTTTCTCTCGCAACGATCATTGTCCACTCCACTTTGTTCACCCATTATTATAGCTTGACAGCAGAGTTGCCAGCTGCACATAAACTTTTTATTTACAAATTAATTAAAACATGTCAACAATGGAAGACTTGTTCATTACCATCTTCCGTCATGGTACATTCACACCAAACGCATTGCGAGCCTCCAGAAATCTCTAAATGCACGCATCCCGTGTCCAGTGAGGACAGACGCATTCGATGTAAACGTAGACACACTACTTTAGACGCTCGAGAGGAGGAGCCTTTTAACTGTAGTTTCGAGAACTTACCAGATATGCCGACTTCTTCACTAATTGTCCTCCAGGCAAAGTCCTTTTTATTTCTATCACGATAATGGATGCTTGAATGATCATAAATGATTGGACTATCAGTTTTTCCTCCATTGTTTGTGTGATTCGATTTCACGGACTTCCGGTATTTCTGGCTCGTCACCAGTACTTCACTGAGCAGAGTCTGATTGTTGATGGGATGCGTCAAGCATGAAAAGTTTGTATTGTCCAACTCGAGCGTCGGATGTTTTGGACGTGCTGCACCAATGGAAAACGCTCATGACGTGTGCACCGCTTCGAACTGTGCTGCTCCAAATGCGCCAGACACGCTGCTTGGCTTCTCGGCGCCCCTAGATGTGCATCCACCATTGATTTTGTATGTAAACCAGATGCTCCTGATGCTCAAAACGCATTTGGTGTGAATGTAGCATCAGAGTCTGACCCTCCAAGAGATTTCTTCAGTCTCAGTTCACCTGAAACCTAATTTATACTTAATTTGTTGGAACAACTGATGGGTTTATTTAATTTTACTTAATTGATTTTTTCTTTCTGATTTTTCTACTTGGATTACTGAGCTGTATCAGCACATTGTGATGTAATAGGACAGGAAATGTAACAGAGGATAGAAAAAAACTGAGCAGAGTATGACCTAAAAAGAATTAAAATATCTATGCAGAACCAGGAGAGACTATATTCAAATTTTTGGCACTCCTAGAAACTCCAAGTACACAATAAAACGCATGATTTGTCCCCTTAAATCTATAGTTTACCAGAGGACATTTAAGATTTGGGCAAATTTAGACCTTGGATTTCTGGGACCTTATTCATTGTGAGGACTCAAAACATTAACCCAGGTAGATCGGAAACCAACCAGCTATAATCAGGGTCAATACAAGGGGGATATATAAACACTCCTATTTTTACATTAAAAAACAAAAAAAAAAAGACTGAGGGACTAAGTTTTATGATGAACAGCAACAATGGCCTATTGACAAAACAGGATTCTAAATAAACTCTTTGAGACACAATAGAGTGTGGCCAGTGGTGTCTACCAATTAAATGAGAGTAGTAATGGAAAATAGGATGAGAGCAATATGGTTCAAAGTATTGTTTAGGAAAATGAGGTAGGACTATGACTTTTTATGGTTTTTACTTTGCAGAGCCATGAGTTGTATCATATGATAATAATGTAGGCCATGATGACTCTAATGTGCGATCTGCCCATCTACATCTCCCATTACAAGAACAAATGTCATTTATCCTGGATGTAGGGTTATTTTTGTGTGCAGGTCTGGACCTAAAGAGATCAGCCATCTCTACAGCAGAAGGAAAGAGATTGTAGAAAAAAAAGTTAAATAAGAACATCAAATAAACTGAAAGACGAAAAGGAGTAGAAAGTTTACTATTATATCACAGTGAGCAAACTCGCTCAAAAGATTTGGCAAGGGGTTCATTACAGATGTCTTTCGTGATGCAACCTGGTCTCAAACCTACAGCCTCAGAATCACAAGACCAGAGATTGTAGCCCCTAAATAGTACAATAATGCGTGCAGGCATATAGGTATCTAACAAACCTCTGCATCTGATATATGCTTCTTACCATGAAATGTGGAACAACAATTGTTATTGGGCTTAGAACAGTTAATCAAATATATGGGTTAACATTTATATATATATATATATATATGTTTAACATTGCAGAACCATCCTTTAATGTTCAGTCTAAAGAATGGTTTTATGTTTTTTTTCCAAATCTCACACGTAGAGGGACACACTTAACCTACTTTTAATGTTAAACTGTTTAGAAAGGCTTAAAACTTGCAGTGTACACCTTACAGCAGATAACAGATGACTGTTCTTAGTTTAGATTTTGCCATGTCTGTGTGCAAAAAAATTGTCTCCCATAACCCTTTAAAAGTTGAAATTTTCAGTGTTGCTCAAATGTCAGTAAGGTGGAGAAACTTTCATAAACGTGATAAAAAGTTTAGACGAAACAAAGGTCACATCCAGGCTCGTTAATGGTACTTACACTGCTCTTACACAATCTTCCCTCAAGAATGCTGAGCTCCTTCCTCTCTGGGTTTCAGCAACCCTCCCTTCACTAATAGCCGTTGTCTTAAAGCCAAAGTCGAGTATTTTTCAGGTTAAATTTGGGGTGGCGATGCTGGGCGGTGATATTAATCTCACCTGCAACATTCCAGTGGTGGTAATGACGGATGCCCGGCATTATTTGCATCCTCGCGTGTCGAGTGTTTTGTCAAAAGTAGGCGAGTTTTGCTTGCCTGGTAGATTTGTGTTCCCCCCTGGGAGCCGTGGCCCAGTAAGAGACAGCAGTTGCTCGACATAATTAGACCAGGAAGGTCCTTGTAAACTCATTAATATCTTACCCAGACTGAAATGGCTGGCTTGCTGGTGGAGTCATGGCAAAGCAAATGGGAAGATCTTCTGGAGAAACAAGGATGTGAACTGAAAGTGGTAAGATAAATGGAGTTCAGGTGTTGGGGCTGCAGGGTGTGTGTTAAATGCAGAGAAGCAAAGATGGTCTGTAGGTGACTTTAAGGGGTGATAGCTTTAAAGACTGTAAAGGTTTCTCTTGTTAAGGTGCTCGGTAAAAGTCAAAAGCATTTGATAACAATCAAACTTGACAAATTGTTATGCAAAGAATATAGAAGAGAAAATAGATCATGTCATCGGCACTTTAAATAATTAGACCTATTATAGTTGTGAGTTTAATCTAAGGTGCAATAGCAAAGTTTAGTAGCAGTTCCTTTTAACACATTTAGGTTGTGACCAAACAAAAATGTAGGTTTTTCCAATGCCAACTCTTTTTTTGTCATTTCCAAAAAACAATTCGTCATAATTGACTCAAATGCTATAGTAACTACCAGTATGTCAGATCTGTCTGTGGCACTTTTACTATGCCCACAGTGGGGTCGTAACTACACTGAAAAAAGGATTTTTGGGTGTAGTAACATTTATTTAATTATTCTTTTAAATTTTACAAAAGAAATCACATTTTCTGAACAACTAGAATTTATTAAATAAACAATATGCATTATATTATAGATCAATATTACTGTACAAAAAAAGTAAATGCTAATATTATTTTACCAGTAATATTTAAGTGCTTTTTCTGGACAGCACATAAACATGAATATATTAAGTAACTTCTACTCTTCTGGGCTAAAACTGAGGGTGCATGCACACACAAAGGCTGCTGCTCCTCATTCCCTTGCTTCACTTTTCAAGGAGAGGACAAGACATGGTCGAAATAAAACATAAGTTGTCTGGTTTCTTTTGCTTGAATACATTTGTTGGTGTGCAATAGTTTGATGGCATAATGTAGTTGATAATTAGTTGTCAGGGAACAGGGAATGCATATTGTAGCAATCTGTTGTGTTTGGCTGTTTGTCATGTGACTGCAGTGGAGGATTGTGGGTAGGATTCATGTTTGTTGTTGTTAAATTATTTAGGGAAATGGTTAACATTGTTCTTTCAGCAATTAGTCTGTTGTGTTACTCTAATTTGTGTGTTCGTTATTTGTTAACTTGTGTTAAACCGTTCAGCAGAAGTAACCATAAGTGAGAGTGGTAGGCCTAGTCATTAATAAGACCTGTGAGTTTCACTTTGTCTGTATTGTTCATGAAGAAGAATCCAATAAAGGTTCTGCTAAACCGTCACCTGGTGGTGAAGTCTTGAATTACAACATGAGCTACACTTTCTCTGTAGCTGTGAGGTGTCATGCTACAATATTGTGCTTGACACATGTGCACTGTTATAAAGACCTTGTAAGATTTACTAGAAAAAAATCCTCGTAACAATTTGCACAAATGTTGGTTAAGTAAATTTAATTGTTACAAATTCAAGTAATATTTACTCATCATTATCTAGTAAAAGTTATTAAGAATAGTTAAAGATTTGTGAATAAATCAGGTAAATTTTACTTAATTTGATCAAGTATGTGCTACAAGATTTAATTGAGCAAATTAGGTAAAATTTACCTGATTTATTCACAAATCTTTACCTATATTCTTAATAACTTTTACTAGATATTGATGAGTAAATATTACATGAATTTGTAGCATTTAAATTTACTTAACAAACGTTAGTGCACATTTGTTAGATGATTTTTTTTCAAGTACATCTTACAAGTTATTTTTTTCAGTGAGGTTACATACATTTACTTGGGTAACTTTTTAAAAATATGTACTTTTAGGAGTATTTTACTACACTGTACTTTTTACTTTTACTTGAGTCATTTTATTATGAATTATTGTTACTCTTGCTTGAGTAAAGGAGCTGCTTTCTGGATACTCTACCCACTGTGAGTAAGTTCACTAAATGAAGAAAAAGCTTGTTTTCACCAAAAATTCACCAAACACACTCACCTGCAGTGTTTGTTAGTTTCATAAATTTTATACTGAAAGAAACTGATTTGGAAAAATGTTTTTTTTATGCCTGAATTTGTTATTTTGTAATAATGTTATTTATATGAATTATTTTCATTTTGATCTATAAAATACCAAAATTTCCCCACAGTTTTATATTTTGCTCGGTTTGATGATGTAATATTTAAATATTAAACTAATGATGTCTTGATCAATTACTCAGTACTTGAGTTGCCTTTTTCCCAAATACATTTTTTCTTACTCTTACTTGAGTCATTTCTTGGCTGGCTACTTTTTACTTTTACTTGAGTAATTATGTTGAAGTAGTCCTACTCTTACTTGAGTACAACTTTTGGCTACCCACCTCAGACTAACCTCAGACTAACAAGTGCAACAAAAACAGAAAAAGTCTGAAACCTGTGCATAAAGCTTGCATAATGGATAATAATGTTAAACACCAAACCCAAGGTCTTCTCCCCCTTCCTCATCTACTTCTTTGTTCTGTGTAGACATGGCCCAGAAACTTTTCCCCAGCCACTTCTTCCAGCTCTTCTTCAAGGATTCCAAGGTAATTCCAAGGCATTTCCAGGCACAGAGGCTGACAGGTGCAAATCCTGCAAACAAAACAAACGTGCTGCAAACAAACAAACAAAGAAACGATGCAAAATAAAAATTCTTCATTCATGAAATATACTACAAGTTAGAAAATGTTGCAAACTTCAAAAAGCAAACACAAAAAACAAAAGCAAGATGGCAAAGTTTTTATTGCAATTTCATTCTTTCGGTCACTACCCAAAATTTGTGGCTGTAAGTGAGGGTAGGAACATACAAAACTTAAACAAAACTACCACAGTTTTCCAGTATTTAAACAAACAAAAAAATGTCAAATATATCACAATTTTTTTGCAAACAAAAATTGCTTGGATGTTGGTATTTTATTAAAAGTAATTTGCTGTCAACCAAAATGTAATGGCTTTTACACCATGATTTTTAATACCATCGTATACTTTGAAACTGATAATGGGCCCATGCCTAGTTATGTTTCTAATATGCTAACTCAAGTACTACAGGATAAGGTGTTGCTATAGTTGAGTAACTAGATTCTGTAGCATAAATGCAAGCATGAAATCTGCCATTATTGTTGTCACCTCTGATGCACTTGTGTCATAATCTTTACAACATTGTCCTTTAATCATCATGAAAATGCAAAAGTGGCATTTAAAATTTACTTTACACCGAACGCCCCCACCCAAAAAAAAAAAAAAAAGAAAATATAACATCAAGGCTCCTGAAAAGCTGTTTTTGTGAGACTGCAAGTCTGAAACAATAAAACTTGTATATTCAAATCTTCCTGTATGGAGGACCCCTAATCTGTTTGATGAGATCTTGTTTAAATTTAACCAAATCAAAGTAAAATTGCTCAGAACTCCACTTTACTGTTTGGTCTGCCAAGTTTTTTTTCACTCCAAAGCTGCTGCCAAGTGCCTTTGAATTACATTTCTTTACTACTTTGTCTGTTTGTGATGGAAGTACAGAAATCCAAAGGTCCTTCCATTCATAAAGCTTTGCAGTAAGCAGATATTTTCTCAAGTCATTTCTTCTAAGTCTCAAATCGTTGAGGGTCATGTCCAAGTCATATCTTAAGTCTTTCATCCCAACTCCAAGTCAAGTCTTTGACTCTGATGACAAATATTCCCTTATCAGATGCCTGCCAGACAGAATAACACTGCTTTGCTAGGCTATATTATGAATCCAAAGCATGTTCTGCACTTATGCACTACAGTATCAAAACTGATCAAAGCATTTCTAAACTCATTTAAATGCTGTGTTGTTCTGCCCTACGGACAGCATACAGGATGTTAATTACCTTATTAACGAGCTTTGTAGAGCAACTTTTTTCAAGTACAACATTTATAGTGCTTAAATTTGGGAGAAAACATAACATTGAATGTACTCACACATTAACTGGTGCTATAATAGTCAAATGAACATTTTCATATAGTGAATAATTAATTGCACTGAATGAGAAAATGTAAAAATTAGACAATAAATTACAAGACTAAGACAAAATGGGCAGCTAATCATAAAATATAAACCTACAGTCGAAAAACATGCACACACCACAAGAAGTCTCTGTAGCCACTAAGTGGGTGGTCCTTGGTGTGTGGGAGGAGTTTGTCAAAGACGTGATTGGTCTGTTTGACTAATTTGGGTAGGATTTGATGAAGTCTTAAAACAGCCTTAACCTGAATGGAAAAATATAGCTATTTTTGAATAGGAATATAAATATTAGTCATAATTTAAGACAGGAAGGCTGCATCAAATTTGAAGTCAATAATTTATATTTACATTGTCACAATATTTTTTTATTTTAAACATTGTTCTGCTTTAAACCATAGACAGTCAATCATTTATTGCGTGTTCACAATAATTTTACTTTTACCATAACTTCATCTTTTAACTTTCCCCACAAGCCAAGCCAATATGATCAGTCATGGTTTTGCTAAGCTCCACCGACACCCAAAAAACTCCGCCAAGCACACTCAGAACAAACTATGCTCACACAGTCACGAAACTCACCCTGTGTACTGCAGAGACCCCTACTCGCACGCCACTGCATCAGCGAGACACATTTTCTTACATCTCTATAAATCAGGCTTTAAGCTCTATGAGATATCCTCATTAGCTGTAACAGAATTGTCCTCTGTACTACATATCTGTTCACAGTTCAGTGTTAGCTCATGCTGCCCACTTAGTGATATAACGTCCCAGTTATGACGACTGGTGGTATGTTTTACTGTTAAGCTTTGTTCAAATGAGCACTATGACAATCTGAGGTCAGACGGATTCTATCGCTTGGGTTGTCTCATCCCTGGGATGTTCTGCTTGGCAAGGTTTGTGTAATAAATTGCTAAAAATCAGCAAACTGGGTATTCCTGCATTCCCTAGCTTTTTGCCATGACACTCTGTAGATGTTTATAGACCACCGTTGTCTAATTCCAGGCATTGATGACTACTAACCTGCATGTTTGAGTTTTATTTCCCCTGGTCCAACTTACTGATTCAATGGAATTATCTCCTAAGCATGTTTTCAAGTTCTGCAAGTGTCTGTTACTCATCCTTTCTTTCACATCAGGTGTGCTTTTTTTTGTGATGAAGCAGAGGCATTTAAAACATTTAAAATCATAGGCCTTGAGGACCAACCCACAACTCGTGCCAATAATAAATACTGTAGTAACAGAAAATATGTTTATAAAGTTCATTCAGATTAACATGTAGCAACAAACAAATAAATAAATAAATAAATAAATAAATAAATAAATAAATAAATAAAGTCTGAGAGGAAGTGGGGAAGAGCCACCCATTGGGCTTCATCTTTTTTTAAGCCACTTCAGTAGAAAGCAGAACTGAATATTAGTTTCTCAGTTTCTTCATCATCAGTGACCCTTTTTTATAGAAGAAAAAGAAAGAGAAGAAAAAGGTGAAATGTAATGGGAAAAAGTAAAAGACAGATTACAAGATATGTGAAATATACATCGAGAAAACACAAGACAACACACCCGACATCTGTCTGCACACCTGCAGAAACATAGATGATAAAAACACAGTAACAAAAATGCATATGTATATACTAATAATAACAATAACCTTGCTGAAAGGTATATACGTACACATATACAACCTAGGCCTGAAGCTGGAGAAAGTACCACAGCTATGGATGACATCCTGTGTGTTACCTGTGCCTAAGACCAAACATCCAAAGGACCTCAGCAGCTACGTGACGTCGCCAGTGGCCCTGACGTCACATCTAATGAAAACGTTCGAGAGGCTGGTCCTCAACCATCTACGCTGCAGTTTGCCTACCATCCGGGCATCGGGGTGGATGATGCCATCATCTACCTCAAGCATCGAGCTCTGACCCACCTGGAGCAGCCTGGAAGCACTGCTTTCAACACCATCCAGCCAGGACTACTGAGGGACAAGCTGGAGCTTGCAGGAGCGGACCACCACATGTCCCAGTGGATTCTGGACTACCTCACAGACCGCCCACAGTATGTGAGGACACAGGGCTGCGTTTCGGACACGGTGGTCTGCAATACAGGGGCTCCTCAGGGAACAGTGCTGGTACCGTTCCTCTTCACCCTCTACACTGCAGACTTTACCATCAACACCCCACTCTGCCACCTCCAGAAGTTCTCTGACGACTCTGCCGTAGTCGGCCTCATCAATGATGAGGATGACTCAGAGTACAGACAGTGGACTCAGGACTTTGTGGACTGGTGCCAGTGGAACCAACTCCTGATCAACGCTGCTAAAACCAAGGAGCTGATGGTGGATTTCTGCAGGCGCAGACCCACCACACTGACACCAGTGAACATCCAGGGAGTGGACGTTGAGATAGTGGACTCTTAGTACCTGGGTGTTCACCTGAACAATAAACTGGACTGGACTCACAACACGGACGCTCTTTACAAAGGGGTCAGAGCAGACTCTACCTAATGAGGAGGCTGAGGTCTTTTGGAATGCAGGGGGCGCCCCTGAAGACATTCTTTGACTCTGTGGTGGCATCAGCCATTTTATACTGCAGTGATGATCAATTCCGGTCCTCGAGGTCCGCAGCCTTGCATGTTTTACTTTTTTCCCTTCTCAAACACACCTGATTCAGTTAGTGAATAACCTCTTCCAAGTTCCACAGAAGCCTGAAAATCATCCATTCATTCAAATCAGGTGTGTTGGGAGATGAGAAACAAGTAAGACGTGCAGGGCTTGAAGACCTCGAAGACCGTAATTGATTATCCCTGTTCTATGGGGTGGTTAGCTGGAGCGGTAGCTATCTGTAGCTGAGAGGAAGCAGTTAGATAAGCTCATCAGAAGGCCAGCTCTGTGCTGGGATACACCCTCGACACAGTGCAGGTGGTGGGAGACAGAAGTACTCTGACTAAAATAACAACATTGATGAACAACATCTCCCACCCCATGCATGAAGCTGTGACTGAACTGGAGAGCTCCTTCAACGTCAGACTGCTGCATCCGAGGTGCACAAAGGAGCGTTATCGCAGATCCTTCCTCCCAGCAGCTGTCAGACTCTTTAACCAGCACCACACCCTAAAATCACTTTAAGTGTTTACAAAAATCACAATAAGTGTTTACAAAAATTACAATGTTTACAAAAATCACAATAAGTGTTTACAAAAATCGCAATAAGTGTTTACACACCTGCTGCTGCACAATAGTTTGTACTGTTACTATTCATTGTCATTACTCAACTGAACAATCATTTGCACTACTACTCTGCTGTAATAGCACATCTGTGTTTCTTGCCTGAATTGTGATACTTCACTTTATAGTTATTGGTCTGTTGAGATTGTTTTGCACTGACAACAATTTCTGATTCCTAATGTCTGATTCTGATTGCCTACCATCTCTAAAACAAAACATGTCTTTTTCTATCCTTGCACAATTCTTTATATTACCGTATTTTTCAGACTATAAGCCGCACCGGACTATAAGCCGCACCCCCAATATAAAAAGAAAAACAGTACACCCAAGATTGTCATCAAAAAAATGAATTCAACATCAAAACATAAAAAGCAAACCTTTAGGAATTAAAGTTCGGAGGAATACGGTTCATTTAACTAACCTTATTTTGGTAGTTTTCTTTAACAGTTTCTGGTCCAAAAAAA
>NW_013952697.1:307127-309194 GCF_001266775.1 Austrofundulus limnaeus
CCCCCACCCCACCCCCTCTCCTCTCCAGCTCACCTCCCTGCCGTAAACGCTCCCTCTCTGCACTTCTCTCTCTCCATCTCTCTCTGATATACATAGCAATGACCCCTGTCTCAGTCGCTCCGGCACCATGCTGTGAATTCCATCTAAGCAGAAAAACAAGTGGAGATTGTTATGCAAATGGCTGTGTGGTGGGCCTTGTGCAGGAGAGAGAGAAAAAATGGCAATATTTGTGTTCTTGTGTGTGCTAGAGAGGCAGCGAGAGTTGATACAGGAACAGAGGAAAAAAATAAGAGAGAGAAGGGAAAAGAAATCAAAAGAGACGGAAGAAAATCGGAGAGGGCAGCACTTATTAAAGATGCAGTAAAACAGACCGGATGGCACAGTCAGATGATCTTTTGAAACATGTGTTTACAGGAATAAAATGTGCAATGGGCAGGTGCTCTATACCTGCAGGACGTGTTCACCATGTGATCTGTACTCACTGATCAGTCAGGAGAAACCCACTGTGAGCATCATCATAATATGTCCCCTATTCTGGGGCCTTTGTATATTTCCATCATACATCATGTGTATGTCTGTGCGTCTGACTCTTCTCATCAGCATCTCGACTACACACTGCATAAAAGAGATGGGAGGCAACGAAGGGAAAGAGTGGGTCAGTCACTGTTTAATTATCACTGCTCTTCACTGGAAACACACCACACACTGCTTCACTGCAGAATGCAGAGTTTACATACACATTTCTTTTTCTTTCTTTCTTTCTCTTTCTTTCTTTCTTTCTTTCTTTCTTTCTTTCTTTCTTTCTTTCTTTCTTTCTTTCTTTCTTTCTTTCTTTCTTTGCGTGGGGACACGTGTCACGTATAACAAATACTGAACACTATAACATTTATAGCCTTAGCTCATTTGCAGTTCCCATCCCCAGATGGGCTTTTAACAATATAAGACAAAAAAACATACAACTGCTGATAATGACTTATATGCTTAGTTGGAAATATTTCTTTTCGCCTGTTTTTATTTTACAACTGTTTAACCAAGGGAGGCCTGGGCCTAAAGGCAACGTATTGTACATATCTTTGGGGTGTGGAGGAAACCGGAGTACCCAGAGAAAACCCACGCAAGCACGAGGAGAATATGCAAACTCTGCACAGAAAGACCCCAGGTCTGAACAAGGGATTGAACCCAAGAAGTTTTTGCCGTGAAGAATTGGCGCTAACCACTGAGACACCATGCTGCCTGTTGAGCTAAAATTTAAGGTTTTATAGAATCAGGTATATTGACTAGAGGCATTGTGCATTCATCAGAAGAATAACCCCTGTGAAAAGAGGAAGACACCACTTTGGAAGATGTCAATTTGAACAATTTATCATGGCTACATTTCCATGTAATTACTTTAAAAATATTAGTTTTTCATTGGTTATCTTCTGTCTATTACAAACATCCTGCATTGCAAACATATGTACCTTGGCAAAATGTTTTGTCTGATATCAAATCAAATTATTGGTCGTTAAAAAAGTTTCATTGTTGCACTAACCTAAATTTGTATTGTGCTAACGCCTCCACCCAGTACACCTCATTGATTTTATACTCCATCCAAAGCCAAGAAATAGTCTCTTAGTGATGTAGTTATGACACAAATTGTGCCGTGTTGTTGTTGTAGCTCTGTCTGCTTCTTCTCAACACGAGGCACAGGCTGAAATTTTTCCTACAGGAAATTGTGAATATTGAAATTGTATTGTGTGATTAGTCAGAAGATTGTGGGCGCATTTGTTAATGAGAAAAAGCCGTCAGACAGCAATGTTGTCATTTTGCTTCAACTACTCTGCTTCCAGAAGCCAGCAGTTGTGCATGCAAGCAACACATATAGTCTTGAGGAGAAGTTGGCTGAGGCAGTCAGAAAGTATGTTCATACTGTATATTCTTCCAGACACTTATAAAGATAGTCAAATGGCTATAAATTCCTAGATGGAGACATTGGGCCTCATGCAAGAACCGTTCGTACGCACAGATTTGTTCTTAAATTGTGCATACGAGTGATTTAGGAGAATTTGTGGCATTCACCAATGTTTT
>NW_013952697.1:315506-331536 GCF_001266775.1 Austrofundulus limnaeus
TTCGTATGAACCCTTCGTACGAACAAAAGTAAGAGAAATTTAGGATAAGAATACGAACATGTTCTTGCTTGAGGCCCATTGTGCACGGAGGAGTGTGGTGCTCTCTTTGTGACAGATTTGTGGCTAATGCAGCGACACGATGGAGTTCCTGGTGGGAAGAAACCTGTGTTGTGACTTGTACTGCAGCAGGAGGGGTTTTCTAGGAGTTCTGCATCGTGAGTCTTGTGGACTAGAAAAGGTGTTTGTGAAAATGAACATTTCTCAAGCACGGGATTGCAAATCGACTTCTTGGCTTCAGATAGAGTATAAGACAATCCTAAACCTGAGTCTGATCCTCAACAAATATTCCGAGCACTAATAGCTTGAGCAAGATCTTTGTTTTAAATTTTGCCATTAACTAAAGAGAGTTGGTTCTGTTGATGTGTTAGCAAAATACCTCATGAAACACAGGATGAATATCAATGACATTTTTTAGGAAACAATCGTTGGACAAACCTTTCTAGCTTCAAAACTTTTAGGAGCCAACCCAAGTCTAGAAACTTACCTTGTTCTATTGTAATAGGGTATTTACTGGTCACATATTAGTCCAGTTCAAATGGCTTTGTACTGGCTTCTTGTTGCTCAGAGAATTGTCTTTAAAGTCATGTTGCTGGTTTACAAAGCACTAAATGGTCTAGGCCCTAAATACATGCCTGATCTTCTCCTGCATTATGAACCATCAGAACCTCTGAGCTCATCTGTTCATCAGCTCACACAATGTTATACTGTCAGTTATCATTATGTGATAGTGAATAACCAATCAGAATGTGCCTCGTTCTGGTACATGAAGTAGGTCAGCTTGAAGATGACGTCCAGGGATATCATAAGATATGAACAATTGGACAGTGTCAAGGTGATACATAATCAGTATTCCACAACATGGATCAAATCTGCTTTCTGTACCCAGAGTTAGAACCAAATGTGCAGAAGCTACATTCAGCTTTTATTCACCATCATGTGGAACAAACACATAGAAAACTGCCAGACAAAACTGTGGGTTCCTTTAAATCAAGGGTGAAGACCTTTGTGCTGCTACCTTTGATTAATGTAAGAAAAGGGATTTTGTCTTTATTTTTGTTCAGTTCTTAATCAGAGCTAGCCTGACCCTTGCCTTCCTACGCAGTTCCGCTCAATTCTAGTTTCCCTTCTTTGCTCCGTCTGAGATTTCTCCCATAGACAGGGATTTCTTCAGGAGAATTTTTGTCCGGGCCAATTAGCGAAGAGAAGGCAGAGTTTTGAACAGTGGTGGTTGGTCAATAGGGGGCGCTAGGGCGCCGCCCCACCACTTGTTTTTTTTGTACACAAAAAAATAAAAAATAAATAAAATAACTAAATAAAACGTTATAAATGTTTCGAATAAATATTGTATATATGTTTTCTGATAAGTAAAATAAATAATTTAGAGTTATTGATGTGTAAACTTCCATTTTACTCATGAGTTTTTTCGTGTTGAGTCACTTCCAGGTCACAAGTGGTTCGGCGCCCCAGAGTCCCATAGACAAGTCACTGGAATGTTTTGGGCATGCGCAGTAAGTCCCCAATGCAAAATAATAGCGTGGCCTGTGGCGCAGCTCGTCACGTCTCGCAGCTGACCTCTTGTTTTCATTTCTATGGGGTCTACCCTGTTGACAACTCAACATCATATTAATGCGGCAGCCCGGCTTACTGCTGCAGGCGGATTTTGGAGAAAAACAAATGGGAATGAAGGACGAAACAACACTGTAAGTCTCTTATATCTAAACCTTTTCAAAGCAGAACAGATGAGGAGAAACTTAAAGTGGTGTAGCTTAGACCGGATAAGCCAAACATAACAAAAATTGAGTAAGAACGTGGTAAAGCGTTAAGGCTTGGCTACATGCTGTTAGCCATGCTGTAACAACTCTTCATGGAGAACAATCTGCAGGACACCTTCAGAGACTGTGACTCTGCTGAAGTTTCTCATCACATCTCCTCTGGCCACAGCTGAATCTAAGAGGAGCTTCAACACTGAAGACAATCCAGACTTACCTCAGGTACATCACATCACTGCACTGACCATGCTCCATAGAGAAGAATCTTATTAAAACATCCCTGACTTTAACCAGAGTCATGAAGAAATTTGCGTACAGAAGAGCGAAATTTATGGACAAAAAATAACACAATACATGTCATTGTAATGCTGTTTTATTATTTTCATTTGTTTAATAAACACACTGGCGTGATACAACTTAGTACGTTTGATTGCTTTCTGAGACATGTATTTTGGAGTTGTAGCCCTTCCTGGAGAAAAGTCCACCAGCCGCCACTAGTTTTGAACAACGTCGATTTTCTGCACAGTGTCTGCTAGTTAGTTTAGCAATGGCAGTGAAGGAAGTGAAGGAAGCCAATCTGTGTTGAWAAGGCTTCCAAATTAAATTAAATTTGTCTGACAAAGCAGCAGCTCTCATTTACAGTTGTCTCGTTTGGCTCGGTACTTCTCTCCTCTCAGTAGGGTTGTTTACAGCACACGCAATTTCTGGTTAGCTTCTTAGCTTAGCCTCCTTCACTTTGGAGCTGGCATACACATACAGTGGGGTGCGAAAGTTTGGGCAGCCTTGTTAATTTTCCTTATTTACCTTTATAAATCATTGATTGTTTGGATAACAAAATCAGTGAAATATATCATATTGGGGACAAACACAGTGATAGTTGAGAAGTGAAATGAAGTTTATATGATTTACAGAAAGTGTACAATAATTGGTTAAACAAAAATTAAGCAGGTGCATAAATTTGGACACCATTTTCATTTTATTGATTTCAAAACCTTTAGGAGTAATTAGTGGAACTCAAATACGGTTTGATAAGTTCAGTGACCCTTGACCTCCATACACAGGTGACTCCAATTATGAGAAATGATACTGAACTTATAGAGCGCTTTTCAAGTCCCTCCGGACCCCAAAGCGCTTTACACCAACAGACAATTCACCCATTCACATTCACATTCACACACTGATGATGGCAAACTACACTGTAGCCACAGCTGCCCTGGGGCACACTGACAGAAGCGAGGCTGCCATGCACCGGCACCACCGGACCCTCTGACCACCAACAGTAGGCAAGATGGGTGAAGTGTCTTGCCCAAGGACACAACGACTGAGATGGCTGGAGGGGGTGTCGAACTAGTGATATATACATATATAACATATAAACCGGACAATATTCTGGCTATTTAGTGATATTTCTATAGTTGTAGTCTTGGTCTTGAAATAAAATACAGAGTCCTCAATGTCCGAAACCAAGACAAGACCAAGTACAAATGTGACAAGACCAAGACCATCAAAAAGTGGTCTTAAAACCGATCTTAAGACCAAGACCTGTCACAAGCACTACAACAGTAGTTAAGGGTTCTTTAACAGGTTGTGATTTTGGCCGAAAGCAATGACCATTAGAGGTGGGTCTGATAGGACAGACTCAAGAAATTGAACAGTATGAGGATAAAAGCTGATTCAATCTGAGTTACTGTCAAAGACAGCTACTGTCATTAAACTCCTCTGCAAGCCAATTACAGATTGTTTACTTGAGTTGTGAATATCGTCTGCCTTTATGCTCTGTGGAGCTGGGGCCTCATGTATCAACGGTGCGTACGCACAAAAACCTTGCGTACGTCATTTTCCATGCAGATCTCCGGATGTATCAAAACTCAACTGAACGTGGAAATGTGCGCAGCCCCACGCCAACTCCAGGGCTGGTGTACGCACGTTTCTGTGGTTTTGGTTCCATTGGAGACACTTAGAGGTGATTCTGAGAAACTGTTCATGATGTGAAAATGATTATTGTTCACAGCAGACACACATGATTAACAGTTATTACATCCACATGGACACAGTTAAATAAAGGACGCGCAAAGTTGTGCCAAAAATACATTTAACAGGAACAGATTCAGCCTTACTGGAGGATATAATAAATAGTGTAACACGCAGAGCTTTTATTTAAAAATAGATATAATTTTCTGATGACGAGTGGCTCATCAGCTGTTTTGAGGGAAAATCATTTTTCAGTTTGACACTGCTGCGCTCTGGGAGTCCGACGCAGCGAGCCGCGTGCACCACGCGTGCATGTGCAGCAGCGATCAAACTGGGGTTCCACAGGAGCTTTCCAGAGGGAGCTGGCAGACCCATCGGGACTGTCCCAGTCCAGTCCACCCAAAGCAGAGTCATGACCAACGGAATCATCTCATCAATATGATTCTAAAGGCTGAGTTATGGTCACGCTCTGGAGTGCTCGCCCTCACCGGCAGTGGAGATATTTCATACGTTGCTGTAGATTTCTCCAAAATGACACGTGGAAGTACACTTTACAACTTGTGAAAATGCTATAAGTAGGAGAGCAAAAGCTTGACAGACAAACAAACTGCACACAAAGGCTGCGGTGTGCGCAGCGTTTGTTGTGGAGACTCTCCAACATCACGTCACGTCATGTGAACTCTACTGAGGCGCAGAGACTCGTTTCTTAATATCATCTATGAAATAAACTAAGATCTATGTTCTACCAAACATTTAAGTTCCTCTGTGTTTACAGTAATTATGGTAATAAACTCGTGCGCAAAGTTAATATTTTCAGACTCAGAATGGATGGATGAGTCGGTTGCGCAACACAGCAGCGTTCACACAATCACTCATTCTTTGCGTGATTAATACATTTTATTCCTATTTTTACTTAGGATTTTTTTCACACTCACATTATATTTAATTCATTATTTCTATGACTCTAGAAATCATTTCTGATCGCGCAGGGATCAAACAAACGTGTCCTTCACACATGCAGGAAGTAATTTGCATCTGTTTAACATATGTTAATGAAGGCGTGTCAGGGGAGGTGTCACTGTGCTCAGTTCCACGTTAATTGTGATGTACAAAAGCAATGTGTGTGGATTCAGACGTATGCACAATTTGATACATCTGGATTTTTTTGTGCGTACGCCGTTTTCTGGATTTGACCATACAGTACGTCAGGTTTCAGTAAGAAATCCACGCAAGTCTTTGAACGTGAGGCCCCTGGTCTTCCTCGGTTCCATCAGTTTGTTTTCTTCAAGCCCTAAACACACCTGACTTGTTTGCTAATTTCCATTCACCAGGATAAATCATGGGGATATTTATCTTTTACCCTGATGGCATTTGAAATGACGTGGGTGTGCATCTGCAGTCCATTACTGACAAGCCTTCTCCAAACATTTTCTTTTACATTTTTATTAGTTACTCCTTCCCACAACTCTGTCACACAAGTGTCTCTTCCACTATATCTCTCACACATAAAACCACTCCCCTGCCAGCGCGGCTTGTTCTCTCCCTACCTCTTCTTAGGCTCTCTTCATGGCAGAAACACTTGATTGTAATCCAGTAGTGCCATCAATTATTAGGTGTGGTTTATGAAACCCCGGTGCAACGTGCCACTAAACACAACACAAGTATTTCTGTTCATAGTGGACGTTTATTCACTCCTTTCTTTTTTTTGTTTCTTTTTTTAAAGAGTTGCTTTGTCTTGACTGAAGGTTGCATCAGTTTACATCAGACCCAGTGGCAGGCTGGACTTTCCCCAAACACCCCACATCCCCACCAGCTGTGAGGGCACTGTCAGCATACACATTGTCGCCCTACTCAAAGCTTTTCTATACATCCTGAACTAAACCCATTTGGATCTTGATGAGCTTTAAAACGCAATTTAGGTCCTCAGTCTGCTCACCCTGAGGGTTTGGCAGAAGTGGGTGAATGCTGGCACATAATGTGAAATAAAAAAAGATGCAGGTGATTAGAGCAGTGATAGGGGGTGCAGTGAAGGAAGTGGCACAGTACGATTGAAAGGAAACAAAAACAATGACTTGAACACTGTTAGCATAATGGACAGGTCTTTGATGGTACTTCCCCATAAATGCAAAGAAGTGAGAAATAAAGATGCCAGTCTTGCTTAAAGGGGACATATCATGCAAAATCCACCGATTTATTAACTAAATGCATTTCATTGTGTACTTGGAATCTCTAGGAGTGCAGAAACTTCGAATTTAGTCTCTTCGGGTGCTGAGTAGATATCTATTTTTTTGTTAGGTCATAATTTTCAACTTGTTCAGTTTTCTCTATTTTCTATCTATATATATAATGATTACAATATTATTTCAAATGGATAATAAAGTTGTCCCTCCCTGCACACTGGCCATGGCAAGACATGAAAGCATAATACAGGCAATCCAAAGACACGTGCTGTGTGTGGACAGGTATCATCTTGTTGGACAATTGTACGAGGGTGCTGTCCTTAGAGAATGCAGGATGTCACAGATGAAACATTGTGTGGCCAGAGTCCATGGAAACACTATCAGAGGTGACCTGAAGTCAGACCCTATTGCTCCTCTCACTATGAGGAGTAACAACACCTGTGTGCCTCCTCGTAGCGTTAATTATTCATCTCCACTTAGTGCCACCATATTGCACATAGTGGTCATTTCTGGTAATGCAGAACTGATGCAAATTCCTGAAGATTTTACGTCACTTTTCAGTCCATGCCATTAATGTCCGACTCCTTTTCACAGAGAGCCACATGAACATTATGGTGGCCCTCAAAGGGTCAGTTGTGGTAAACTTTGATGTTTTGTGTTTAACTTTGACAAAACGCAAAATGTCACTTTCCTCATCTCATTGCTATGACTGAGCACAGCTAACAAACAATAATTGAGCTCTATGTGGTAGTTATTTCATAGAAATGTTTTAATATCTCCTTTTATAAGTACTGAGAAGTGCGATGTGACTAACTAAAATAAATAATACTATTAAAAGTAAAAGTAAGTTTTATTCACTGATGGTGTGTGCTAAGTAGCTACCTTCTTGAATTCTGAACTCTCCCACTTTCAGGCAGTGAATTGGAGGTTCATCCCAGTTTAAATTTATGACTAGAACAACTAGGCTGCAGCAAAAAGTAGCAGCGAAAATGCAGCAAAATGTGCACCTCCACCTAGTGGTGAGATGCCATCATTTTGCAGGTAAAATGTTCAGCTTGCATTATGGGAGATATAGTTTATAGTCAATGATGGCTTTAAAGCAGCATGCACTTATTTCAAGGCAGTAAAAAAATTAAAGCTCTCATGGGCTGCATAAAATACCATCCCAGGCCATATTTGGCCTGCAGGCCTTAAGTTTGACACATGTGGTCTATGCCATTATGGAATCTCTGCTGATGCCAGTTGTCTTGTATGGTTTGGAATGACACAGAGTGTTGTGTAAAGTCAGCAGCACAACAAATTAGTAGTTAGCACTTTTACCTCATGGAATAAGACCCTGGGTTCAAACCCCGGTTCAGACCTGGGGTCTTTCTATTTGGAATTTTCAAGTTTTCGTGTTTGTGTGGATTTTCTCTGGTTACTCCACTTTCAATACCCGTGTCTAAATGGTTAATATGGATCCTATGAACTTACCCAGGCACTGCAAAAATGATTGTTTTGACTGATTGGTTAGTCATAGCCAAATCATCATCCCGGGGGGTCTTGAGCTGTAAACACAAAAATAAGTTCAGAAAAAAAGGAAACACAAAATAGAAAACATAAAATGTAAATCAGTTTTCTAAATATGCAGAGTAACCATTATATTATTACCTCTAAGCACTACTGTGATTACAATGATCAACAAGTAGATATCACAAAACAAACACACAAACAAAACCCTCCTTACTTTGCATATGAAAACGGTGTTTTCATCACATATTCTAATAAAAACAGCCCATCAATAATCATAGTTGTGCTAAAAAAGGTAACAGATGGGATGATTCAATGTAAAATCTGAGCCGACAGGGGGAAAAAATAAATACAAAGCTGCATAAAATATTTCTGTCTGACATTGTAATGAGCACTGTGACTTGTGTGGGACTGATGAGGGAAAATAAAGCTCTATTTTCAGTTTCAGCCTTTTTCCCATTTTCATCATAATTATGTCAATATTCCTCCAAATGCAAACACTACCAATCCTGACAAAAAGTAATATAGTGAAAGGCCATTAAAAATGAGACACCCCTTTACCCCACCTCATCCATTGACACACACACACACACACACCCGCCCACCCCCCCACCCCCCCACACTCAATAAGACTTTTGGCAGGCCTGAGCTGTTGTAATTGGCAGCCGGCTTGCCGTACCGATAGACTCCCCTCAGTCCTGTGGGTCAAGAGTAATTTACTGAGCTGTTAAACGCCACCAGTTTCTCTCTTTCTACTCAGTCCAACCCCACCCCCACCCCCCACCCCCCGACATCCATACCGGAATTCCCATCCAGGCTGTGTTACAAGGCGAGATGATGGCTTAATCCCTTGTTAATTAGGGACAACAACTCCAGCAGCTGAGGCTAAAGCGGAGAGCAGGGGAGGCCCAGGAGACGTGGGGTGGGGGGAGCGGGCGGGCGGACTCTGGCCGAGCTTGTGGCCCAGTCAGGAGAGCCCTGGCTCGTGCTCAGAGAGCTGGCAAGGGATGGGAGTGGGGTGGGGGTGGGGGGGTTGCAGTGTTGCTCTGGATGAGGATTGAAAGGGCCTTCTGCCTAATCCCCCACTGATGGCTCTTCTGGGCTAATGGAACCTGGACAACTGGGCAACTGGATGCTGCTACTGGCTCGGGACTGGTCTACTCTATTTCCACTTCATCTGGGTCGGCGTGTCACTGTGATTGCACTTGTTGTTTACCAGAGTTTTTGTTTCATTTGGCTTGTGAAAGCAGCACATGAAACACCTTTTGACTGCTTGGCCCTTCTCGTAACGCTCGGTTTTCCTGGTGGGTGTCACCTCATTCTCTTTTCATGGCAGCTACAGATCATATTTCTCATGATGGATACGAAGCCACAGTCCCACGTAGACAAACAATCCTAATCCCATTTTTAATTGTCTCTAAGCTGCATTTTCTTGAGGCAAACTTGTCTTAAATCTGCGAGGAAATGATTCCAAGCTAAACGAATGATGAAGTAGAAGAAATAGGGGTATGAAAAATAAGGGCTAAAAAGACGAGTGAAAAGTGCATCTTCTTGTGTTTCCTTTTCAGGTGGCTACAAAAGCCCGTTTATTTAGTCCTGCACTTCCACTGGTTGGGTGTACTATTAGCAGAGTGCATTATAAATACAGCCAGCCTTCTCGCTGCCCCCCCCCCCCCTCACTGGAAGGCCCAGGCTCCCGGGGAGCGCCAAATACAAGGTAATTATCCAGCACCACACCGCCTGCTGATTCACTACCTGTGAGTCCAGCAGCCCTAGAGAGGAGGATGGATGGAAAATGAGAAGGACGTGAGCTGAGTATGTTTGAATGTGAGAAGGAAAACTGTGGATTATAAACATTTTTGGAGCTTGTCGGAGTAATGTCTGAGCTGGAATAAAAATCAATATATAAAGATATGGAAGTGGGGTGGGGGTGGGGGGGTTGCAGTGTTGCTCTGGATGAGGATTGAAAATTCTTTCTTAAAAGAATTTCATTTTAAGAATATATTTAAAGAATTATAAAAAAGTCTGGTGTGATCTGTGACGGTCAACAGATGTACAGTTCTTTATGAAAATACACTGATCAGAGACACGTTCAAGAAAACATACATTATGAACCCATTCACAAAAAGGCAACATAATCCTCAGACTTTGACAAACAGCTGTTTTAGCAAAGCTTATAAAGATGTTTAAAAAAAACTTTTGCAAGAAGAATGTGCGATTTTCGCACACGATGGTAACACTGTGAAGACACAGGCAGCTCTCTGTGGCTTAATAAGATCTTAAATAAGATTATTTTAGTGTTAGTATAAGATAGTTGTTGCAAGCTCTGCATGTTAAAAGAAACATTTTTTTTCTGGTCAACAAAACAATTTGGATTTAAAAGAATCAACCAAAAAGAAAAGGTCTCCAGTTTCTGATGGTCCAAAAACACAATGTCATGACTCACCCTTTAGTAGTTGCCCCAGTGCATGTTCCTTTTTTATAAATGCCTGTCTCAAAATGTTTTTGATGTGCCAGAAAAATAAATCTTAAAATGCTCTATTTAGATAAAACTGAAAAGAACTGATCTGTGATTAATGTTTGTACTATCAGGATTTGTAAGTATTTTAAAATCACAAAATGACAATATTTAAATTTTAATTCATTAAGATATTTTGTTTGCAAAAAAATTAACAATTTTTTTTAATTTAAAAATACATTAATACGAACTCTAATTACTTGTTTTACGGTTAAGACACTTTTGTCAGATGTAAGATGCTTACACAATTCGTAGTGCAAAACTATCACTGTGCTCTACTTGCCAAGCAACTTAATGTCTATAAATTACCTAAATGTTTACAGATTCTCAAGCTCAAGCCAAGTGTGGCCTCAAAGTGACAGTTTAGTAGATGTTTAACACTAGATTGAGACGTCACATAGACTCCTTTGGAAACAAATTAATGTTGCTGTTGTTCATTCTTTTAACTGCCATCCTCTTGAACAAAAGCTGCCACAATGACATCATGCTGCAATCACAAGACAAATCCAAAAAGTAAACTTAAAAAATAAAAATCCATTGGTCTAACCCTTATCCCTTCTGTTTTGTCAATAAATATGCTTTTCTTTGAATCAACGGAGCTTTCTTAATTTAAAACGGGAGAGCGCTGAGTTCTGAGCTTTAAGCCCAGTTTTAAATGAAAGTCAGAAATATTCTGTTGCAGTTTGGTTGTCAGAATCTCTGACACCAAACATTTAAATCCAGGTCTCACAGTGGAGGTCCTTTGAAACCCCCTGCATTGTTTCATGGAAAATTGTAATTTAACTAAAAGCAGAAGTTCACACATGTAAATTATAGCTGCAGAATGTTCATAATAATTCTGCACACACAGAATGGATCAAGAATGTAACAATGGTAACAGAGTAGTGTTTGTGCTGCTCACTCTCTTTTAAATTGGGGTATGAGGTATTTTTGGGGGACATAGTTTATATACAGATACCAGATAACTGTTACCTTCAGTTGCTATGGAAATGCTGTGTATATCAAGAATAAATTAGATTTTGCATCACAGCCTAAGTGCCTTGAAATTAGCCACTAACTAGCCTCTAAGTATCACCAGCTCAAAAGGCATGCAGTTTCACCAGGTCTGGTGAAACTGTGTAGGTGGGGTGTTCTGTGGGGCGGGAGCTTAGCTGCAGACTGATCTACTGGGAGGGGTTTTGGGTAAATAGGTGGCGCTTTGTATGACCAAGCGTTTAGGCAGCTCTGAATAACTACCACAAGAGAGTCAAAGATTTTTCAAACATGCATGATTCAGTCAAAGCAACACATTTTTTTATATGGGAATGGCATTTTATCATAACATAAAGCTCAAAAAAGTCAAATTTGCAGTTGAAGTGCACAAAAGGCTTTGAGTGCAAGTGTGCAAAAATTGGAGAATTGGGACAGTATGGGTTAAACCATCGACTTGCACCTCTGCATCATAACTGTAACATCCAAAATGGCAGGAACGGACGCTGCTTTGGCATTTATACAGCTAAATATGATAGTACAACTACTACAAGCAATCAGTTTTAGGAGAAGAAAGCACATGAACCAAAATAGGCTCATACACCAGACCATCGCTTGCTGGGTGGACATTCTTCTTCTTTTGCTTTTATTGGTGGTTGGCAGACCCTCAGAGAGTCCTGTGGGGGTACTCTTGGAGTATGGGGTACCAAGGCCTTTGATATGGGCTGTTAGGTCCCACACAACTGGTGTCAGAGTTTGGTCCGCATTGCCAGTAGTTAAGTCGAGTTTGTTTCCAGTAAGATTTGGACTCCGACAAGGTTGCCCTTTGTCACTGATTCTATTCATAACTTTTATGGACAGAATTTCCATTTTGGTGACCTTAGGATTGCATCTCTGCTTTTTTTTTTGGATGATGTGGTCCTATTGGCTTCATCAGATCGTGATCTCAAGCTCTCACTGGAGCAGTTCGCAGCTGAGAGTGAAGCGGCCAGGATGAGGATCAGTGCCTCCAAATCTGAGACCATGGTCTTGATCCTGCCTCAAGTGGAGGAGTATAAGTATCTCGGAGTCTTGTTCATGAATGAGGGGAGAACGGAGCGGGAGATGGACAAGCGAATTGGTGCTGTGTCTGCAGTGATGTGGGCGCTGTATCAATCTGTCAGTGAAGCAAAAGGTCAGAGTTCAGACCAAAAATAAAATTCCAGCTGATGTTTTCTGCTATTTTATCATGGTTTACAAATGGGAGTTGTATGACTATTGTGTTTTTGCAAATCAAGCTAAAAGAATTCTACTGCTCCTGCTAAATGTGGTCCATAGTCACCAGAGAGATTTAGGTCTAAGAAAAACATTGACAAGACTCAACTTTGAAATCACTTTTACTACTCAGTAGGCAGCAGTGCTCTACAGATCCAGTTTAAAATAATTTTCTGAAGCTGGATACGTCTGTCTCTGTAACTGATTGATAAAAAGAAGAGTAAATGCTAAAGTTTGATTTTTCAAGAGTACAAACACATTATGCTGAAATGATGCTAATGGTTGGCTGGAAGTAAATTACTGGTGGGAGAAAGTTTACCTTCAGGCCTTCCTGCCTTGAACCTTTTTCTTCCAGAAGTATTTCTGGCAGAGAATGTTTTTGGCAGATTTAATTGGGTTAAGTTTTGGCAACAAAACCACTTGGTAAGATTGATATGCAAAGATGTGCTCTGAATTAAAAATAATGTTTTTCTAACATTGACAACATGATAGAAATCTTGGCAGAAACTTTTTTAGCAGAAAACAATGAGGGCAAACTGTCAGATGTGTGATACGGTGAAAACAATTCAATCTACAATGGACTACCGAGCACTAAAGCACATGCTGGTAAAATCCCTGAATTCTACTTGTGTACATGTCATGTTTTATTTCCATAGTTTATCTTTATTTTTGCAGCATTTAGGCGTTGTTTTAATGGAAATATGAAAAGGCAGCTCCATGTAGTTCACAGTAAACCACTCTGCTCTGTGTTGGCCTCAGTTGTGAGTGATTTAAGCTCACAGTAAAATCTGGCATCGATAACAAACAAGTTACATTGGGAAAGAAATATTAACAGACTAGTTTAAGTCTTTTAATTAACATACAACTGTCTCTAATATGGAACTTTTCCACAGTTCTAGTAACTCTGCCCCTTTGCAGTGTTAGAGCAAAGTTTCTGTAGATGGTGTTTGTTTAGTCAGAGTTGACCCTTAATTCCTAGGTAGTGATTTACTAAAAGTTTGTGTGTATAAAAACATGTACGATCTAGATAGTGAGCAAAGCTGATCTAACCATGTGCACCAAGGATTGCATTGGTCAGTTGAGCATAATGGCAGACACAATCAATTTAGGTTGTTTGTCTTTGTAAATATGCAGAATATTTATCCTGATTACCAGAACACGCAAAATGCTTGGAGGAGGACATGCAAATTTATTTAGCACCACAATGGGATTTGTCAACACCTGAAACTGATTGTGGTTACTGTTTTGCGTCTCTGTCGCGCGCTTGCAAATCAGGTGCAAACTGGCTTTGGTCATTGTAGCTGCACCGTCTCAGATGCCATTATTCACAAAACGTTATTGTATGAGTGTAGCCTACTACAGATTTGTTTGTGAAATTTCAGAAAGTCAGTTTACAGGTAATTGTCTGAAGGGGTTGACATTTAGACACCATGCTATGTATCCTATAGGAAAACTCTTTGAAACATTGCATTTTCTTAAACCTCAATCATTTGCCTCCTCCACTAAAACCTCCATGTCCATTGCTTCAAACTCCACTTTTCTTATACAACCACTCTGCTCTCCCAAGCTTTCCATGGTGACAGCCAATAGGACACATAAAATCCTCTCGTCAATAGGGTGGTTCGCACCACTTTTGTGCCCAAAATCTTAGTAGATCACTCGCAACATGCCCACTAATAGCATGTGCAAATTCTTTAGTTTGCTCTGCAATTTAGCGCTTGTTATTTGAGATCTTTGTGAAATCAGGCCCATAGGGTCTTTGGAGCTGATTTATAATATCCTTCTCCCATTGTTTTCCGTGAAGGCAAACATGCTAAATGTGTTGCAGCTGCTATTTTGCTCATCTGACAGACGCAATCATCGTTGCGCACTAATACTTCAGTTTTGCGTGCAAAGTTTGAGTTTTTTATGACGCACTAAGTACTAAGAAGCAGCTCTGTTGTCCTCCATCCATTTCTTCAGTTGCAGGCTGAGTCATTTTTACCTTCTCCTCTCTGTCAACGCTCTCTGGTTTCATTTAAAAGAGTCGATCATCAGATATTGTCCAAGATTAACCTTCAGGGTGGCTATAGCTCGCTAGCACCAAGGAACCGATGACCTAGTTGATGTCATCAATTTCCCAGGATGCTTTGAGTGTAAATAAAATGGCCCCGTCCGTGTAATATATTTTTTAACTTTTAGTTTAAAAATGATAAAAACTAAACATCCTACAGTATTTTTACAGTCTTTATTTTACAGTTAAAATATATGTTTATYAAATAAAGTCTAATGTTACAACTAATTGGGGATCCCTTTAAAAATTATAAAAAACTAAACAGCTTACAGTATTTTTACAGTCTTTATTTTTATAGTTAAATTATATGTTTATCAAAAAAAGTGTTACTACTAATCATGGATCCCTTTAAGACTGAATTGTCTGACTGAATTACCATCACTGGCTTGTCATGACTGGATCATCACCACTGATGATTATTGCTGAACCGTTATTACTTGATTGCCATCCCAGAGTGGTCGTCACTGGATCTGGGATGTCATGACTGGATTGTCATCACTGGACTTAACCCTCAGTAGAAAGTCTTAATGAACCCAAAACACACGCCACGTAACACCATGTAACAAAATAAAAAGAAATCCAACACATTTGTGTATGTTTTAGCTTTGGCTGCTTTTGCAAAACAACTGCTTCTGTGTTAAATGCTCAACTCCAACAACATGTCTGAAAATAGTTTGTGCTTTTTACAGCTTTTTTCTCACCAAGACAAAGCAGCTTCTCCTTGATTCACACTTTGGCTCAAGAATGCCTTGTGTCAGTGTGTGAGAGCATTACTGCCTGCCCTGCTCACAAGCCCCGTATAAAGATTCCAGCTTAGGTCAATGAAGAGTGAAGTTGTTAGAAGGGGATTTGATTACTGTTTCATTTGAAATTATTATGCTTTTATCTGTCAGTGACAGTAAAACCATTAACTCCAAAAAACGTTTCATTTAAACACAGTTTTTACTTGGTGGCTTACATTTAATTTCACTTGCTGAAAGTTAAAATGCACAACATGAACCTGAAGCGAACAATGCGCCTTTAGTTATTAAAATCTTTAGTATTGTTAGTTTGCTCTTCGTGTCCACAGGAACTCTGATCCAGCCTCCAGGAGCCATTTCTGTGCACGCCGCCAGCAGGCGAGCGCCGGTCTCGGCGCTGCCAACCATTGTTCCTCCACAATCAAATTAGCCCTGCTGATGAGGCCTGAGCTCTGTGACCTCCACAGGGCCAGAGAAGCTCCAGCTCCAGAAATGACAAATAAGAGCCGAGAACATGAATCCTCAGAGACAAAAGGGGTTGGGGGGCTCACATACTGATTTCTGATTATGTCGGCTCACCCTTTTATTTATATATTTATCCAATGGAAGTAATTGAAACGGGACGCTGGTTGTGTTATGTGAAACAGATGCCCTCAGCCAGTGACATGTAAGTGTTGGTGTGTAGTTAAAACAAAGAATTAGCGTAAAGTGTGTGTACTGTTATTTTTGTTTAGTTCTTGTAGCTAGTGAATGTAATAAGTAGACTCACACTCAACTCAACCCTTCCGGAACCATCAGGACCTCAGTTTTACCTTTTTTTATCTTTTGTCTTTGTTGGTTCACAGTTGTCTGATTTAGGAAGGAGAGTCGACTCCTGTTACTGCCACTAACACACCACAGACTTCATATTATACAGACATTGGGCCTCATGCAAGAACCGTTCGTACGCACAGATTTGTTCTTAAATTGTGCGTACGAGTGATTTAGGAGAATTTGTGGCATTCACC
>NW_013952697.1:332814-341502 GCF_001266775.1 Austrofundulus limnaeus
TGTGTGTGTGTGTGTGTGTGTGTGTGTGTGTGTGTGTGTGTGTATGCGTGCGTGCGTGCGTGTGTGTGTGTGTGTGATGAGGGAAATAAAATCAATTCAGGGAAAGTGCAGTGTAGAATTATATATACAACACAGTTTAAATGCAACATAAACATATGGAGATCAGTGAGGGTTCACTGGGAGAGCGCAGAGCAGAGGAGCACGGTAAAAGAAATCACAATCAGATCGCACAATTACACTCTGGCTGACTGCAGATCGGGTGGCAGCTGAATGGTCTTGGCGAAGGGTGAAAATGTGCGAGAGAGCCAGAGCAGGAAGTTCATGTCTTGTAATTTTCAAATATGTTAAAAGTGATATCTTGACAGTTTGAATGTTTTTTTCCCTTCATCATCAGGCAGATACCACGTTGTGGAGGAAGAGGAGAGGTTCTTGTCGAAGGAAAATCAGCTTGTTCCGTTGTTAATGTCTGATCTTTACCTCTGTGATTTAACAAGTGTTGAAAGTTGAGAGTAAAAAAGGAAATTAAATGTGCCTTTGTATCACCAGGAGACACGTGATAATCCTAACTTTGTTTGTTCATCTGTTCTGATTGATGCATTTATGTCTGACCTACTGGAATACACTGAATAATCTAATAAAAACGCTCAAAAGTTAATAATTTAGGATTCATTTTCAGTTTACAGCACAAATTTTAAATTTTATTAGCTTTGTAATGTCTGCAAAACATTGCATGTCTGAAAAAATTAGCTGTTTCTGACTTGACCGGTTTATTTTTTCTTTACCAGCTGAATGAGACCGTCTTCAATGAACTTCTTGTGATGAAGGTTTGTGGTCTCCTCTGCTACAGTTGTGTACTCAAGGAGAAAAAGAAATAAAACTGATTTATTAGCAAATAAAACGCTGACGTGACATTAGAAAACAAGCGCACAAGGCAGAGTTCTCGGCAAAACCACAGGGTAGTCAAACAAGACTGGCTTGGGAGAGCACGATGAACTGACAGGGACCGCAAGACAAGACAGGCAATATAAAGGGATCTTAAACATAAATGAGAAACACCTAAGGAGAGACACAAAAAACAGGTGAGTGTGGGCGGGGCCTAATCAGAGACAGACAGGTGAACTGAACTGACAGAGAATAAAGGCTGTGTCCGAAACGGGAGGCTGAGTCCTCCGAAGAATCCAGTCTACCCGGTGGTGGTGGGCTGGGTCCTTGGAAGACAGCAAAGTCCGGAGAAAAGTGGCTGTGAATTTGGACGGACTAGCCTCCCATCCTTACCCCGGCGTACGTTCTGTCGCCTAACAACCATGACAACGTGAAACAGTAGCAAAACTAGATAAATTTGTTCAAAAAATATCAATGTATTAGTGTTATTAATATCACAAAACAATACAATTAATTTAAAGGATATATTTGAAGAACTAAAGGTCTAATGCACTTACCCGCTGTGGGTGCATGCTTGTTTCGCTTTTTTTCTGACAAAAATAATATTTAAAAACATGTTTATACAAATGACAAAAGTATTAATGACACAATCGCTTGAAATTTTTTATTTTTATACCGCCATATTTTATTTAAAATGTATTATTTTCTCTTGCTTCGTCCGCCGTTACTAGCATAAAAAAATCTTCGGTCGGACCGCAATGCATTATGGGATATGTTCAGCCGGGAAGGATCCATCCAACCAGTCCTTCAATTTGGGGCAAAGGAAGGACGCATTTGTCGGCCACATCGGAGGAGTCTTTGGTTTTGGACAGCCTCTGTTGCGGAGCTGTGACATAAGCGACCGACAAATTTGGCCTTCGGAGGGCCCGGCCCCACTTTATGGACACAACCAAAGAAACACTAGAAGGAAACACAGAAGATAGGACTAACCAAAATCACAGCACAACAAAAAGGGAAAAAATATTTTCTTTTCAATGTTGTGTTTTTTTTTTGTTCTTGCACTAGATTACCAAAACTTAAGTATCTATTTCATGCATGTTTTGAATATCATAACTGGCTTATAGGAACAGCTCTAAGATAATTTAACTCACATATATCTAGTAGATTCCAGTTTGTGTTTATAATGAATTTTCTTCATATACAGTACCAGAATTGTTCATGGAGTTCCTCAGGGTTCAATGCTTGGACCAAAATTCTATAATTAATTAATGCTTCCATTAAGTTCTTTTTATAGGATAAGATGGTGTAAATGTTATTGTTATGCTAATGATACACAGTTCTATCTGTCTAAGAAAGCTGATCAGCAAGTTTTAGAGACATCAAAACCTAAATTACATTTAATATTCTGCTTTTAATTTCAGACATGGAGTTTGTGGTATTTACCCTTGTGCATCTTGGGAACAAACTGTTTTTCACTCTAAATACCACTAACTTGGAGTCCAGTACTAACATAAAAAAACTTGGTGTTATGTTTTTCATCAGGATGTGCCACTTTAGCTCGAACATAAAAAGTACCCAAGGCTGTTTGCTAAAATTAGAAACATCTCGTCCCAGAAAAATGCATAAAACTGTTTTAATTTCATTGATTTGACTGTGTATAAATTAGTTTTAGGGTTTAAACAGATATTTCAATGAAGAGCAGTGATTAGAAGACAAAACTGGGAGATGGTTCTCAATACAAGAATTTGTGACAAGAATTTTATTCAAGGTGTAAGTTGTGTAGATTATTGATTCATAACATGCCTACAAAGTGTTTTTTGTTGAAAATTGCACAATGTTTTACTTTAGGCCTAAAATAAAGAAAGCCAGGCCTTCTTAGAGCTGTAAGTGTCTTTGTCTTTACGTGACACTTCAAATCAAAGTTTTCAGGAACATTATCTCTACAAAGTCCGTGGAATTTTGGCACTTATTTCAGTCTCACAATCTATTTCGAGTTTTGTCATCCTTCAGTATCCTTATGACACATTCTGCTGCAGCCCCATCATGCTTCTCTGTGTGCTTCGTACCTTTTGTCACTCCGTCTTCTTCTTATTGTCCTCCGTCTTGTCTTTGTTCACTTTATCTTCCCGTTTGTGTCAGTGGCTGGCTTGATTGCTGATAGAGCTCACTCTGGATTTGATTAAGTTCCCGCTCTGCGGAATCAGACAGAAGACATAAATATCTGGGGGCATCTGAGAGCGAGATGAGTCAGTTAAAGAGGACTGAGTGAAGATCAGTTTTCTACCCCTGATGAAAATCGATGTGACTTGACCGGTCGCAGAGTGGCTCGACATGTCAGCTCTAAAGAGAGAAGCCATTATACCATTAGGGCTAATTTCATCTCGCAATGCTTGTGCCTCCATTGTTATTTAGTCATTTAGTGAGGATGTGCTTGTAGATGATTCACAACTATCCATTGTCATCATTTTTACTGCACTTCAAACACTAGGATGGGAGCCTTTGAACATTGCTATGGTTACTTGTTTTTTAGTGATGATGAGAATTTCCTCTTACAATAAAGGAACTGAAGCCCCAAATCAGTCAGTGAATCAGTATTTATCATTGTTTGCTGCTTTGTTTTTCCTTGAAAAAATGTTTCAGATTGTTTTGTTAAAGACTTAACTGGGCTCACCTACATCTGAGGTTTTAACCAAATGTGCACCAGAGGACAGGCGGTGTGAATGAAGCTGAAGAGTCTTGGACACAAAGAAATAAAGAGCAGCCAGAAGATGCAGCTTTGGGAGCTATACTGGGATGACAACTGTGCCAGAAGCTGTGGCTCACAGATGGAAGAAAAAGTTCCAGGAGTTTACCAGAGGTCACCCAACACCACCACACTCCAAGGATTCATTCATCTGATCCAGTGATAGTGTTGCATTCACTCTGGTTCACTACTAATTACTAAGTGAGGGGTCTCATTTGTCTAGATTAAAGTGGACTAAAGTGAAATAATTTTAACTGGTGCAGAACACAGCTCAATGGACACTACAAATTCACAAAGACAGAATCTTTGAGATTCAGAGATCTCTAATGACTAAATAAGAGCTGATGTTTGGACAGATTTACTCTGACCTCATTGAATATGTATGAACGGAGGCGCACGGTGCGCAGTGCTGCGGCTTCTGAACAAATGAAAATGATTTAACACAGTTATTTATATTTTAGCAGCTCTTTTTATTCCACAGCTGACCTGCTAAAAATGACAGATTTTCTTTTCTGGATCTCTGACAGACGGACTTCAAATCAGAACTCGTAAAGTTTTTCTTTTTAATTATCGCTGTCATTTTCATGAATGGACACTTCCTTGTATCTGAGGCAGGAAACATAGCCTTATATGGTGTTTTTGGGGTGGTAATTATGCTAATCTCCTCTCGCGTGCACGAGCAGCTGGATACGAACAGGTGGAATTTACGCAGCTCATTTACACACGTTTCCTGAAGATAGAAGAGTTTGTTGAATCTGACGTGACATGTTCGTACGAACCCTTTGTACGAACAAAAGTAAGAGAAATTTAGGATAAGAATACGAACATGTTCTTGCATGAGGCCCAATGTTTCAGAATAAAACCTTTAAAGCAACTCTCTGCAGGTTTGGTTCTTTTTACTGCAATTTTGAGCTGCAAGAATTAAAAACATATCCAGAGCAGCAGCCTCCTGGGAGCATCAGGTTGGAAACATCTGTCAGAACTTCACTTTGTAATCACAGAACTCAAATTATTGGACAAAACAAAGATCTGAAAATCTATCATCTATCTTTTAAACCCAGATTTAGCCGTTTTAATGTTTGCAAATATTCTGAAGCAGAAATGTTTCACTCCTTAGCAAGGCCTATTCATTCTGTTTTTAAATTTGTATATATTTTTTTGCATTGATTAAAGTGTACCAATCAAATAACCTTACTAAAAAATTTAAAACTATTTTTGATATTAGAACTTTATTGTCTACAAACTGACTGTACCAGTCAGACTTAATATGTTTATTGTCCCTGTTTATGGAGGCTGGACCAAGGAGTGCAGACTGAACACAAGAAGCTCAAGAAAAAAATAAATAAGATTTGATAAACAAACAGCAGACAAGGCTGCAAAAATGTATAAAAGCCAACAAGGATACACAGAGGAGAACTGGCCATGGCATAAAGCACAACAATGCCAGAGTGTAGATGGACAGATAAGCAAGTGCATAAAAAGACTGAGACTAATGAGATGAGAAGCTGCAGCTGAGACTAATAGGAATGGGGAACAGGTGTAGGTGGGCTTAGCAGAAACTGGCTGTAGAAAGGTAAAGTGACGGCAGAGAAAAAACTGGGSGGGGGGGGGGGGTCATAGAAAACAAAGTATAAACAGCAAAGACAATAAATGTAAAACTGATAAACACAAAAACAACTCAATAGACTTCATTGATTATTTATTTATGACTGCTGTGTCTGAACACGGTGTTGTGGGTTATGTTTGTTTGTTAGGACTGCTGCGGTCTATCCCTACAGACCAGTGGTTCCCAAAATTGGCATTAGGATTGAGTCATCCCCACAAAAAAAAGGACTTTTTATTGGCTGGTGAGGTGCTGTTTTGGGAAGCTGCATTGGAAAATATGCTGAATTCTGTTCATTATCTAATTGTTTATTGATTTGAATACTTGTACTTAACGATGTAAATTTAAACTCTGATATACTCTGTGATGTGTCATGCGGACCTCTTGACCAGGTCACCCAAGAGATCCTGATCTTAATGTGTTTTCTACCTGGTTAAATAAAGGTTATTGATTGAATGATTATTGACTTGTGAAAAACCTGCCAAATTAAAGTTTTACTATATTCAAAGCAGGCTTGGTTTAAACAAAAAAATACAATTTTTGCAGTTAGTTACAACTTATTTTAACAGTGTAAACAAATGAATCCAGAATCTTGGATATTAAAATTTGTTGAAATCATGACATCATATTGGTTACATTCAAGATTTCTTTCTTTTTTTTTTTTTTTTTTTGGGGGGGGGGGGGGGCAGCTGTTGTAGAAAATAACCAACATAAAAGTACACATTGTTAGTTGTTCATTTATTTTACAGCTTGTGTCAGATTTTGTAGCCTTAACATACAGAAACAAAGTAAACTGGGGTTTATAAAATAGAGATTTTATTGATTTATTTAATGCCTTTAATGCATTAACAATATTGTTATTTTATACCAGCACCCTTTATGAAAACAATTATCATTTATATGATTTATCTTTTACACCGGCTCATGACTTAGGTATTTCATAGTGCCAATATTATAAAAAATATACTAAATTATTTTGTAGTTAAATTTTCTTTAATTTCTTTTTTAAAGTGACCGTTAAAACCTTTAAAGTAACCTTTGATATTTGTACTTAGGTCATTTAAAACATTTTATGTTAACAACATTTTTTGTTTTCTTGAAGTACTTTTGTATAAATCTTCTTTAGCACATTTCACAATATATTTCAGGTTGTTATACAGTAAATGTTTTATCCCTAAATTCTGCTCTTTTTCATAAATGATTTTAAACAAAACCTTTTTTCATTGAACTATCCTCCTGCTGACTGGATGTCTGTCACTGCCAAGATGTCAAAAATAATATAATATTAACTGAAACAATGATGAGTTTAGACAATAAAACGTTTAGGAAAGTCTTTTTAAACTGAGATTTGCAGACTTCAAACTTCAGCCGACAGAAAATAAATCCCACAAATGCTTTCGTATTCCACAGCAACACGTTTTTGCTAAAACAAGTGGGATATTCGTGCAGCGGGGGAGATCATTTTCTCTGTTTCATGTTGCTGAGTAATTTAAAGATCTCATCTCTATGCCACTGTGACTTGCACCAACTCCCTATCCTCGAGCAATGCTCAAATTTCTCCACTAGAGGCTCCCTGTAGAGTGGAGCACACACACATTCAGTTTCCCATCAGGCACACACACACACTCATGCAGTCCTACACGCTGTTCCCTTCAAACAGTCTTGCCGAGCAGAGACCAGTGTGGATTGCTACTTGGCGTTGCAGGGCATTAGCTGCTGATGTCTTAACAGTTGTAAATGAACCCTCCGCCCCTCCTAATCGGTCACTTTAATGCACTATAGATTTTATTTCAGCCTCTGTACTATCACATTCTCAATAATAATCATCAAGCCGACACAGTCGTCCCCTCCCTCCTGCAGAAATTAAATCTCGCCGCCAAGTGCCCAACTAATAAAAGATGCTGGCGGCGAAAATAAGAAATAAATAAAAAAATGATGAATATTAAGCAGTGTGGGATTTGCATTCAGATGCAAAAGACAATTACATAAAGAGTTTGAATTTATCAGGCTCTTTCCCCGCACGCTGCTGGGCGCTCGGTGTTCAAACACATTCGCATTTACGGCCATCTGATCGCATGGTGAACAAACACACACAGGTGTCACTGCAACCACACAGCTTTTTTATTTTCATCCTCGTTAAAGATTTTTATTTAGAATTACCGCAGCACTACATTTTGAAACAAAGTTAGAAATACGGAGATTTCCATTGTCATCAAAGCTGAGATAAATCTATTATATAAAAGTGAAAATGTGCTGTTAAATCCTTTTTTTTATAGGTGAAAAAACTCAACTTGAAAGGTCTTTTTCAAGACCAACAAAAAGCAAACTTCGGAACTCGAGGAGGTTTTTATTTATTTATTTATTTTTTTCATTTCTATTTTCCTCCAAATCTGAAGCATCATAAGTCTGATTGCCAGGATAATATAGAAGAAAACATGACAAAGATGCCCTTTTCATGTGAAAGTAAACAGCCGTCCAGCATTTAGTCAGTTCTAACTAAGAAGAGACCCTTTGTTCCAGTTGGGTTTCAGCTTCAAAAGTTGTTCAAAATTGTGTTGCTGATTTCATTGCTAATAATTTAAAATTAGTAGAAGAGTTACTGTAGATGAGTCTGACCTACACTGCACCAGCCAACGGTTTTACAATAGACCCCAAATTTGAGGAGGGGGCTCCTTTCAAAGTGGGGGTGCCTGGACATGCAAAAGTGCTTGTAACTCAGAAACTTTTCAACATAGGAGCTTAATATTTTTTGGTTGTTTAGCTCTGATGAAGCTCTATCCATCAGGCCACCAATCAGTGCCACCCCCCACCCCGACTCCTAATTTATCTGAAAAAGGGGTGTCTGGACATCCAAAAATGGTTGAAGCCAAAAACTATTAAATATAGAAGCTTCAGATTTTTTTTTTTTTTTTGGTTGTTTAGCTCTGATGAGGGGCTATCCATCAGGTTAACCAATGCCTCCTCCCCATCAAAAAAAAAAAAGACCCCCACCCAAACTACTACAATTTTGGGATGCATCTAGTAGCATGACATTTATTAGGAATAAAGACTTCTGAGTTGTGGTGCCTTTGTGTGTGCGGGGGTCATTATGTTACTGTAGTGGCTGATGGTCCACTTATCAAGATAAATAAGAGAGGAGACGATTCTTAGGCCAGCCAGAGGGATTTATTTGAGTTCAGTCAGTGACGAGCTTCAACCGACAGATCAGACCTTTCAAGACCGAACTGACGCAGTTAGAAAACCATAGCTTTTATACCACGTTATCTTTGCCAGAACAAGGGTGGGCTCTTCCCAGAACTGGGCTTGTAATCCAACACCTCCCATACACACTGTCGAAGTGCTTTTGTGGACCACTGATGATGTAATCTTTTCCAGAACATTCTACCAGACATGACCCCGTGTTCTGACCTTTTGTTCCAACTGAAGCTACAGCTAAAAGCCTCAACAATTGTTGAGGCTT
>NW_013952697.1:344643-347399 GCF_001266775.1 Austrofundulus limnaeus
ACACACACACACACACACACACACACACACACACACCTACTATGTCCCTCTATCCTTGTGGGGACTTCCATTGACTTCTATTCATTTTTTTTTTGGAAATTTTATATCCTAACCCTGATCATTTACCCTAAAATTAACCTCACAGGTACATCATCCGGTCCCCACGAGGCTGCATTTTCCTAAAAAATCATCCCCACCAAGTAGCAAAACCAAGGGCACACACACAGACACACACAGACAAAGGAGCGTGCTCAGCATGTGGACTAACAGCAGCTCATTTTGCCTGGATTTAGGGTGTTTTGAGTTCACAAACAACTCCGGTTACTTTTTTAAAAGTTACATTACGTTAGCTCGTAGCTGTGCTGCTGATCAGCCAACCCATTCTCGCTCCCGAGTCGTCACATATTGACACTTTTCCCTCTGCGTCCAATTTCGACGCGTCGGGTACTCCCTTTGCGTCATTTTTTGACGAGATGGGGCGGGATCTGTTGTCATAATTTCTGAAAGTGTAGAAAATGCACAAAAACTACTATCCCAAAGCCAAAAATTACCTTCATTTACTTCAGACATCCTGTCCCTGACCCTAGTACCTAAAATTAACCATTTTTAGAAAATGTAGGAAATTCACATCAACTATGTGTTCCAAAGCCTAAAATTACCTAATATTCACTGTAGACATCCTATCCCTGAACCTAGTACCTAAACTTAGCCATTTATCCTGATCCCTCATGTTAACCTCAGACCCCCCGACCCAAAGACCCCTGGTGGCGCAACCTGGAAAAGCCGCAGGCGGTAAGGACTGATGCAAGGGGGTCACCTGACGTGTCAAAATAAGACGCAGAGGGAACTTTGGAAAAGCGTCAATATGTTGACGAGTCGGGAGTGAGAATGTGTTAGATCAGCACTAACAGGCATGGAGCCACTGACTGCCGGTCACACGCGGGTCTGTGTTGGTGGTTCTTGCTGTATCAGAGTAATTATTGATAAGGTAACCATGCTGTAGCTTCACCTGTTGTGTCTTCCTTGAAAGAAAGAAAAAAGTAGCGTACAAAGCTGTCACATCAGACAGTTTTCACTGCATGTCACATCACACTCACACATGCCTTGCTATCTTTGTGAGGACCACACACACAGACAGCGCTCACAGCCTCGCTCTGCGAACAAGAACCCGCGGTGTTGGTTTTTCAAAATAACGTATATCTTAACTTTTTATTGATGTTTAAATAGGGTTTCAAAGTCTGATTAGTCTTAGTATAAGTCTTGGTATAAGAGCGCAAATATAGGATATAAATATATATGATATGCTTTACATTGCTTTAGCCTAATATAATAGGCCTATCATTAAAAAAGGAAAAAAAAACTTTATTCTGACAATGTGGCGGCTATGCTTTTCACCATGGCGGTGCGTCACGATCAATTACAAGTAGCAGAAACCCTGGCTCATTTCACTGTGGATAATGAGACTAAGTCTTGGTTTAATTTGATTTAATGTCAGATAATAAGAAAAAAAAGTGTTGTGTGTCTTTTTGCATAGTATATGTAAATATCTGGTTTTATATCTATAAATTGTTGAGTTGTGGAAACATTAAAAATACCAGTGTTGGTCTGATTATTAGATCATACTGTACATGGCCAGTTTTTTTTTTCTTTACTTATTTAGTTAGCAAATTCTATATCGGCTAATTAAAAGTAAAGTGACAATATATTTTTTTTGCTTCTCATCTCTAACACCGGAAACGTCCGTATTTTTTCTGTTTCTTTGTGTTTGCCTAGTTTTGAACAACACAGCTGTCTACAGACCTGAGGGCTGTAAGAACAACAGGAGCTGCTTCGCACCATAAAGCTGCTGGACAAACCTCTCCCTGGATAGCTCACACCTAACCCCTTTGTCATTCATCTCCGCTCCCCGACTCCTCGCCTGCTCCTTCTCCCTTCTCCACGTGGCCTATGTCACCTCCCTTTTCCTATGCACTCGCTGGCTAGTTGACAGTTAGAGCCGGTCAAGGTCATCCACCCACCCACACTCCTTCCCAAGAGCTCGAAGAGGTGCAGTAGTGGAGCTGAAAGCCCTACGCCCCAGTGGCTCCCTGACTCCCTGTGAGAACCAAGTGAAGTGCGGGCTCCTCTGCTGGGAGAGCAGGCTGCCGGCCTGAAGGTTTGGCCTCGGACTGACGCTCCTTCTGTGGCGAGCCCGGGCCAGACACAGCCTGCCAGGAGCTGACTTGACCTCCTCAAACTGATGTGGCACAGGCTGGCAAAGCGGTCACTGCTGCTGCACAGTTTGGGAGGAAAAAGAAAACGATCTCTGCCCCTTTCTCACTTGCTCACTGAGCGCAGCTTTATCCTTTGTTCTTTTCCACATGAATTTTCTTTTTTTCTACATTTGGTACTTAGTTTCTGCAAAGCACTGAACACCGATATTAAGAACTCATAAATTTAAAAGGGCTCTCGTGAAATTTAAAGGCATAAATCTGTCCAAACTTGTAATAAAGATTACTTTAATTTAGTTAATTGTTGGTGCGATTTTTAAAGTAAAAAAAAAAAAACCAAACAAAAAACAAACAAAAACAAAAAAACAATAAAAAACATCTTCCCTCTAAATTTTGATTGACCATACTTCAAAATGGGCATCCTCAAATACGTTCAAGGTCAGGATAACATTACATTTCTTATTTCCATCCATCCGTTCATCATGGTGCGTTCACACCGAACGCGATTTCAGCTTCAAAATCGCAGCCAACGCTGAAGTTTGAAGC
>NW_013952697.1:349667-362901 GCF_001266775.1 Austrofundulus limnaeus
AACAGGTGGAATTTACGCAGCTCATTTACACACTTTTCCTGAAGATAGAAGAGTTTGTTGAATCTGACGTGACATGTTCGTACGAACTCTTTGTACGGGCAAAAGTAAGAGAAATTTAGGATAAGAATACGAAAATGTTCTTGCATGAGGCCCATTGTGTGTATTTGCACAAAGTATCAGTATAGTAACAGTGTTGCCGATACCAGCCTGAGTTTTACTCGGTATCGGTATCAAATATTACATTGGCAATATCGAACATCACTAAAGAGGAGCAGTATAGCCCATCCATCCAAAAGCTCATCTGGGAAATGCAGAGACAAGACACAGAGTTTCCTAAGAAGTGTTTATTTATGGATCTTATATTTTTCTTTTTTTAAAATAAATGTACTCGCTAACTCAAAGGACGCTTCGATTTTTTTTGTAGCAATTGACACATATGGATGATGTTTCATCTTTGCAAAAAAAATTATTCAAAATAATTGGCTGAAATTAAAGCACACTATTTTATACTTTTTTAATGATAGAAAAACTGCAGCAGCTATGGTTAAAGGGTGAGTGGACATCTTGGACAACAAATGCTCATGCTTCACATCTAGAGCCACACAAGTTGTCCAGATGAGGACACAGCACCAACACTCGGCTCAGATAAAACAAAGAACGATGGCCCTTTGTTGGCTCAGATGGGGTTTGCTAGAGGTGGTCCATGCATAGGCCAGCACCACATAAACAAAACCACAAGCGAGTCAGTGGTGGTATTGGTAAATTAACTGAATTTATATAGCAATTTATCAAGTCCCGTTGAACTCCAAAGTGCTTCACACTACAGTCATTCACCCATTCACACACTGATAATGGTAAGCTATATTGTAACCACATCTGCCCTGGGGCACTCTGACAGAGGCCAGGCTTCCATGCACTGGTGTCACTGGATCTTCTGACCACCATCAGTAGACAAGACGGATGAAGTGTTTTGCCCAGGACACAATGACTGAAACCCAACTGTCACAGGATGACTCCCCCTACCACATTGCCACAGCTGTCTGTATCCATATTGACAGATTTAGATCCTAGATGGGGGTATGAGCATCGTAAGGACTTCCTGTTTGATTTTCCAGTGCCATCTTTAGTTTGGCAAAGCCTCAGGATTTCCTAAGAGCACTATGCCGATCTTTGAGTTCGCCAAGATTTAATGAACATTTTTGTCAGTAAACTTTGTAATTGGCGGAGTGACCACAACTTTTTTTAAGGAAGCCAGAGGAAGACACTTAAAGAATAAATTGCGACCGGCCTGGATAGAGGAGGTGGGTAGTTATGTTACAGTTTCAGCAGCTGTTGTTATCGCCTTCTTCCGAAATCCAACCTAAAAGCCTGTTTGAGCCACATAAACCATAACTGGGCCAATTATGGCATGCCATCTTAGAAACAGTGCCATCATTGCCAGACATGGCCTGCAACAGTTGACAAACCACTTGCCATGCCAGCAGTGCCAGCTTGACACTGGATCTGGCCCACACCTGTCTGCTAAACAAGAATACACACAAAAATGGTTGATTGACTTTTGTCTTAATAAGGCAGAGAGCAGACCAACCTGCTCTGCCACAGTTGTGAATTAGTGTCTGTTGGTCAGTATGGTTCCAATTTTAGAACATGGCTTTAGTTCACGCTTCAGCTGAATCAAAACCTTCCTCATACCCTGCAGTTGATGTTTTGTACTAATAAAATGCTAAATAGAAACCAGTTGGCACTCATACACTTACCATATGCATTACACACTATGTGGTATACACGTGTCTGCTGTATATATGTACTAAAATCACTATAGTTCTCTGTCAACAAGCAGTGCTTTGTTTCACAGTCAACACTACACTCGAAGAGTACTGGTACACGGTGACCAAACGCTGCAAATGTACAATTTGGCAGAAGTACAAATTAACCTGGAGCACTTGTTCATCAGAACGAAGTTCCCATGATTAATTTAGTTAGTTCTGTCTTTGATATTACATTTGTTTCATCACACTGCACTTTTCTTAGGAGCTCCATGTGAGCACATCCTCTAAGTCTCTCGGAGGTGGAGACACACCATGACCCAGTCCGGGTTCATTGCTTATTACCCCAAAGAGATTGCAGCGTCCTGCTGATAGCCGGTGATGGCTTGTCTTTTTCTTCTTCTTCTTCTTCTTCTTCTTCTTTAGGATAGTCTGTCAGAGACAGCATCAAAGGTCCGGGGGTCTGGTTAGAATGGCTGCATCTTGGGAACACATTAGTGCTTCTGTTTGTGATCTTTCTCTCTTTCATCACTTTGAAAATTTCTCCTTCCCTTCCATCGACCTCTCTCACATCCCCTCCTTCCATTCACTGACCCATTTCAGGATGTGGAGGGGAGCATTCTCAACATTTTGCAGAGCTTTGTTTTAACCGCTGCCCATATAGAGCTGCCAAGATGTAAAATGGTGAACTTTCCATGGATTTTCCACATATACTGTAGATGCAAAACTTCAAAGGGGAAATTATTCACAGTTTTCATCAGAGGGCGACCAAAATCACCACTAACAAAAGGTGGATTTCAAACAGCTCACATCTGGAGTCCAAGACCTTTATTCCTGATGAGTTACATGGACTTGAAAGAAACTTCAAGTTATGGAAGGCCAAGTACAAGATTTTCATTTGCTTTGATTATTTTGTTGGTGTATTTGTTTGTCTGTAACATTAACTAATTATCCCATGAACCACTGCACAGATTTTGTTAAAACATGCAAAAAGGAATTACTGGATCTACAACTGATTACCTTTCTGAGTCAGCTCCATTTAAGATGGCCACCAAAGCCAATCCACCTTAAAGACAAAACTGGCCATAACTTAGCCAGTTTTACAGATGAGCTAAGATTTTGGTGTGATAGTAGCTGCATGCCTGTCTGTTTGCAAAAAGCCTCATAAAACACTAAAGATTTTAATAAAACTTTTAAAAAGTAATAATTGGATGTACACCTACAACAAATTACCTTTTATGAAGTTAACCCATTTTAAGATGGCTGCCACAGCTAAGCAACTTTGGCAAACAGAAAAACACATTTTAAATTAGACAGTTTCACTTATATTGATCTGTAAGTTTGGTATTTTAGTAACTGACAGTCATTCACAACTCACCAATGTTGAGTGAGTTGTAAAGGTGTAATGTTCACTCTGAACATTACACCTTTACTCCTTGGAACATCTTTTGCTTAAACCTTTGGCAATACCTTATGATGGTGATCCTTTTTGTCTGTTAGCTAAATATCTCATGGACAACTGGATGAACTGTATTAAAACTTTCAGAAAGTAATGACTGAATGTCCATTTACAACTCATTAAGTTTTAGAGTCAACTTCAAGATGGCTGCCACAGCTAAGCACACTTAACCAGCCCTAAATTTGTCTGCTAGGCTTTTAATTTTTTTTATGCAACCTTCCACTATAAATCATTCAATACCTTGTTTGGAGTGAATCCAACTGACATCCTTTCAGTCTGAATAAAAATGCACAATAAATAATTTTTGAAAATCATAAAGAGGGCAAAAAACTGATACAAAAAGGCCAAATATGGTCTGAATCGACATCCATCTCCTTCATCTGTGTCGATTCCTGCCGTCTTTTTTCTGCCCGTCTCCCTCTGACTTTCAGCTGGCTTTTCCGAGTGGCTTCAGGAAATTAATTTGGCCTGAATCAGGCAGGAAACATTGTGTGTTTGGTGTCAGCTAGTGTGAGCTGAAGAGTCAGAGGAGGGTGTGATTAAAGCCAAGCCACTGCTAATTATGTCACACTTAACAGTTGTCCTAAAACTCCTCAGCTAGTTGAAAGAGATTTTTCTTTGATGAGAAAAACATGGAGGGGCAAGGAGACAGAGNGGGGATGAGAAAGGACTTTTTGAAAAGGGTCTTGCCATTACTGCAGTGGCCTCTTCTGCTCCTGCCATTTTAGAAATAGTAACTGCTGTTCTGGAGACTTCCTGCGGGTGGGGGGCAGGTTGAAATGCTAAGCTAAGTGGGCAGTTTTCAGTGGATATCTGTGCTAATAGGGCTAGATATAGCATCAACTGTAGGTGTGTCCTGCAACCTCTGTAACGTAAAAGTTATGATTATAAAAATGGTTGCAATCCACTGTGGTCTTATCAATGTTCCTGAAAGATATTTTGTAGTTAAAGGGGCCCTATTATGCAAAATTCACTTTTTAAAGTTTTTTTTTACTCAACTTTGGATATGTACTTTAAAAAAAAACAGTCCCAGGACCAAAAAAAAAAAAAAAAAAAAGCACCCAGGGGCATATTTACTGTAAGTAAATGAATTTTTAATATATAGTAACGACAAGTTTTATACTTCCGTCATTTTGTGATGTCACAAGCTGTACGACAACCCACTGGAACCTGTGTTCAGCCCCTTACCCGGGTGAAGCTCCACCTCCTCAGTATAAAGAGCTGTCACGGTTGTTATTATGCAATGTGCAGCTCGTTTCACAGCAAGCCTCCAATAGGGCAATGGGTTCAGTGTTGGACCAGAGAGTGGGAGACCAGGGTTTGAGACTGACACATACAATTTAATTATTTATTTTCGTTCATTATGAACACATTTTCTCATGTACTTCTATTGTTTAGCTTATTAAAGCCTTGTTAAAGCCTATTTGTTTGAGTTTCTGAGGTATTTTGACCGCTGCTGCTCCCTGCTCTGGTAACAGCATGCAGAGTGAGCGCAGAGCAGAGGAGGGAGAGAAAAAAAAAGCTGCGACCAACTCTGCCTCTGGGTCTGACTCAGGGTATACAGTTGTACAACGGAGCTTCTGCTATTATTAGCCATGCTAACGTAAATGCTGACTTTAGAGGGCGGAGTTAATGTCAACAGATTTTTGGAGGGCGTTACCAACAGAGCTCATTAACATAAACAGCTCTTCTGAACAGAAGTCAGAGCAGGCAGAACTAGAAAATGGGAAATTTTATTATCTGAGAATTATTTTGTGCCTTAAATTGAATGAACATGGTCTGGATAGCCCACAGACATACCATAAAAATTTCTAGGACCCGTAATTGGTCTCCTTTAATTAAGTGAATTTTAGATGCTTTGGGATCAGTTGTAATTGAAATATGCTCTGCAGAAGGTGAGTGATAATAGGTTCACATAAATTTAGCAGGCTAATTTTTGTGTTCCAAGTTCTTCTCTAGTAAAAACATGTTGCACATTTTGAGACTAATATATTTTTATTAGTTCAGCATCAGTTCAGATCGTTGTTTACCAAGGATAATGTAAGACATACATGAATATAGGAATTTTGTAATTTATCCAACCATTCTTTTGAAAAAAAAAAGAAAAAAAGGTCAAGATTTTCCAATGAATTAAACATATTTTAAAACATTGGCATCATGAACTGACAGAAATATTACCACTGTAAAATAAAAACAAAGAATACAATTGGCAATATCCCATTTTTACCTGAAAAGTATCATTCTTCCACTGGATTACAGTTTTGTCGTCGTTCTGATGAGTGTGAAGTGCTTGATTGCAGGGCTTAGCAGGAGATAAAATTCAGTGCAGAGGTTAAGTCTATGTGCAAGGCTAAATGACAGAGCAGATGATAAAATAAAATTCTTCCCATTACATCTAATGGAACTGATGTAATACAGCCCATGAAAACACCCTCTTATAGCTTTCTTTCCCCTTCTTTTATGTTTGTTACAAACTAGAAATGTTAAACGGTGCAACTACTGTCTGAAAATCTACTTCTTTAAGTAAGAATATAAGATTTCAAAATGTCCATTTTATTCCTTAACAAAGATATTTCAAGCTTTTAAATCCTTCTTTAACATATTTAAATCATTTATTTGGGGTAAATATAAAGTGGAAATGCAATGCCTTGGTCTGAATTTCTCCTTATTGTAACTCCACAAGCCCCTCTTTTACCCTTTTTACTGAGGTGTGTCTTAGATCAACTTGTTTAGAAGCTGTCTCTTTAAACGCAGATAAGGCGCTTCACACACGGCCCACTTCCAGCTCCCAGACCAGTTCACTAGTTTGGTAGTAGACATACAACTATATATTAGCACAGAACCTTTTATTTGTTTGTTTTTGTTTTACAAATTAACAGCTGATTAATCATGTAAGGTAAATGTTTGCTGCAAAAGAACTTGTACTGCAAATGTGTTTCCATCTCCACTTTTGTGCATTACTCCTTTTTTGGGAAATCCAAAAGCCACCTCTAGTGAGCGTAAAATGTTTTGGACAATGTTGAGAATGTTTTTTCAAATTTTGCAGTTTCCATCAACCTTTTCTAATGTGATGCTTCAAAAGGCACGTTAAAAAGTGTTGATGTATGTTGATGATATCAGTTTGTCCTTTATGGTACAATGTTGCCTCGAAACAAACTTTTATTAAAAAAACAAAAAATATTTATGTAAAAAAATTGTAGATAATGCTATAACAACTTTAAGCAAGGAAAAATCACAATTATTTTAATATTTTAAAATGTGTACCATTGGTTAGTAAAACGAGGGTAAATGCACATCTCAATTTTCAAACATTGTTTTGTAAAATCACTTTAAAACCATGTATCATATTTCTGTACCTTAATTCAACCAGGCAAATCCCACTGGGATCACAGATCTCTTTTGCTATGGAGGCCTGGGGCTGAAGGCACCCTAACGTGTGTTTTTAATCTGCATGAGGAACAAGAGAAAACCCAAGCAAGCATGAGGAAAACATGCAAGCTTCACATAGAAAGACCCCTTGGTCCGAACCGAGAATTGAACCCAGGACCTTCTTACTGTGAGACATCAGTGCTAAACGCTGACTCTTCATGTCATAATATTATTTTAAAACCATGCATCACATGTCTTACACTTCACAATTTTGTGCCGTTTTGTGCTGATTTGTCTCAAAAATCTTAGTAAAAACATTGATGTTTGTGGTCGTAATGTGACACAACGCAGTACAGTTCAGTTGGTATGAAAACTTTTTCAATGCACTGCATTGTTTTATACTTTGCCCTACCTAAAGGATGCATGAATCTAATATTTAGCATCATCATGGCATCAATTCCCTGTTGCCATTAAACTTTGAAAACTCTTCAACACCTTTCTGGGTCAAACAACAGCTGCATCTGAAATATGTCGGTGGCTTTGATGACTTGCCTTTGATGACTGATGATGATCTCCTGTGTTTTGTCTTTGAATATGAGCACAAGTCAAGCAGCGCAGCTTAGTGCATTCCTTGAGTCCATCCCTGGCCCTGCAGACAGACGCAGTGGCGTACACCATTGTTAAACACTGATTACGGTTGTTAAAGCCTTCCGCTCTCAGCCCCTCCAACTCTGTGTTTTATTGCTTTTGTAGCATATGTCAAATTCTGTTGTGAGAATTCCATTTAATGAAGTCGTACCTGAATTTATTTGCCGGGCGCCTTGACGTGGAGCAGGAGAGGGGGCACCAATTAATAGAACGTAAGAGGAGCCAGTGATTTATAATTAACAAGCATGTGGGTTAAAGTACACATAGCACTCAGTGTAATAGCCCTGGAGAGGGAATGGGAAAAGAAAGAAGAACCAAGAAGGAGGAAGAGGAGGGGGAAAAAAAACAGGCATTGATACGTCCCTTGGTGGATGAGTGGAGTCCTTGTGGCTGACGGGAGCTGTCTAAAGTCGCTAAATGAATAATCATCTGCGAGTAAGGCTGGAGACAAACGCTTAACGAGAATGATGTGAACCTCGCTGACATGAGGGGGCTGAGAGAGAGACGGAGAGGAAGATGTCAGCAAGCAAATACGCTCGCCTCTGAATTGAGCGGCGTGCACATTACAATAGCAATGAAGTTGCTTTACTCAACAGGCCGTGGCGAGCTCCCTCTGTAAGGTTGACTGCTTGTTTGTCAGAATTTCTAAAAGGGCAATGAATCCTCACTCATTTCCAATGGCGTGTTGCCGGTGCATGACGGGAACAACAGAAACTGTAGAAAGCAACTGTAACACTGACAGCACTGACAATTGAAGTGGAGGGGGGGGGGGGCTTTCCACCAAGCATTTATAAAACATCTCTACGCCAAAGTTTTGCTGTTCGTGTGGCGTTCAGCTGACTCATACGTCGAAACTTTAACGGAAAGAACCGGAACTTGTCTCAAAGCTCTTCTCATGTGTCACTTTCTACTGTATATTTCAACAGTTAGCCGCGAAAAGCTTCACTGCAGCGGTTTTGAGAACAGATGAGAAGCTTTTCGAGGCAGCTGAGAGTCACTGATGGAACACTGGGAAGCTCAGCGCCAAGTGGCTGATTGCTTTTATAAAAACGTCAGGACTATGGAGGCAAGGGTTCAACGAGCCCTGTGTTTTTAACAGTAACAGTGAAAAACCCATCAGATGTGTACTTTCTGCCAAATGACAGTCCTTCAAGGAGAGTTTAGCAAAGCTCCTTTTTAAATTTTTGATGCAAATGTTGTGCATTTTTTAAACAGTGACACCACAGAGTAAAGGTATTATGTAATATTTCATAAACATCCCGATTCTGGTCGGTCTTATTTGTCACATAATGAAAACTAACCATCACCTCTGCGTTTTAGATCGGAGGTAATCAACATCCGAACAAAGGTAATTCTTTTACTGATCATTTTCAATTGTAAATTGATAAATGATTTGCATTTTTTTAGACTTTGTTAATTTCTTATTTACACCCAAACCCCAACCAATTTCTCTTGATCTTAGCCAACACAAACATAGCCCTGAGCTAAGTTATATGGTAGCAACAGATTTTGCATCATTGTATGTGATTCTGTGTAATGTTGGTTATAGTTATTTTTTTTTTTTTACCGTATGTGAAAACAGTTATGGTCTCTGCCATTTGACATGTTTTTCATTTTTAAAACTGAATCATTAACTTTTGGAGTCAACCTAATTCAAAAAAGCTGCCTCAGCTTGATAAAGAATACCTGATAAATATCACCTAAATGTTTGGGCTGCTGCCTGAAAAGCTCTTAAAAATAAATATTTTGGTGTAAAAAAATAATAACTAAAAAATAAATGAAAGGGGCAGATATTTTTTTTTAAAAAATGCTTTTTGTCTTTTAGTTTAAATTTTATGTCGATCAAATAAAAAGTTTAAAGCCCCGCAGTGCTCTTCTGCACAGTTCCCACGGTAACATCTCCTGATGAGTGCTGATTGGCCATCTGGTACTGTTTTAAGTCACTTCCTATTAAAGTTATTGATCCTCCCTCCCTGTCTGCTGCATGTGGTTGATCTCTATGAATTAGAGTATGTCTGTAATATGAAAATGGTACAGTGTCTTATTACTGGACGTTTGGTGTGTTTGCTGATGCAGGCCCTGCAGCTACTTTGTTTGCACCAGTGATTGGACTGTTTATGTTGTGTTTACACTAAAAAATAGTCTTATTAAGGGATCATAGGATGCTACTGGGTCACTGGGGAGAAAACTGGTGAGTAACCTTGCATGACTAGAAGATGCAATCATCTCATGCTCAGAATGTAAGTCATTTTCACAAAAAATAAAATTAAATAAAAAAATAAACAAATAATATTTTACAAAAAAAGGTAAGACAATGTAATCAGAGCAAAAAGGAGTAGTAAGGAATGGATATCACCCACTGTTTTTCATGCCAACTTTAGTCAAGTTTGACTAAAATGTTGTGACCATGTTCTGAATGACTCAGTTACTACCTTTTTAGCTGGTTGTGGTGGACTTCCTAAATTCTTTTGGCTCCAAAAGTGATTCACTTGTGGATGTATGTCAAATATTCCATCCATCCATTATCTGTACATACTTCTCCCTTTCAGGGTCACTGGTGTCTAAATCTAGCAGTCACTATGCGAGGGGGGTGGGGTTCTCCCTGAACAGGTTGCAAAGCCCACAAAGAGACAAACAACCATTCAATCTGTCACTTAGGGACAATTTCAGGTGGGTGTGAGGAAGCCAGCTTGTTCAGAGAGAACCCATGCATGCACAGAGAACATGCAAACTCTACCCAGAAAGGTCCTCGGGCCAGGCTTTGATCCGACAACCTTCTTGCTGAGAGGCAACATCTCTACTGAGCCATTGTGCTGCCCGTGTCAAATAAATGTTTCCTTTAAAAAAATAAGGTCAGGTGTTTTTTTTCTCTTAAAAACATTCCACAAGCTTTTGCCATTGCTTCTTCCTCATAGGCCATGTTTATTTACTCCGAACTCATGTTTGATCTCGAGAGGTCTTGCAAGATTTCCCATCTGACATCTGAACGTTTGTGAGTGAAATCTGTTTGTGTGTGGTGTCTTGTCATTGCCGTGTGACTGTACACCATACATTGTAGAATGAACTTGTTTTTCGATTTTTTTTTATCATCATGTGTGGGGTCTCAGTCTCTGAAAAATCAACAATTTTAACATGCTGCCATGTGAAACAGGCATTACAGACAAAGAAATGGGCAAAATCATTATGGCCTGCCTTTCGCCTTTAAGTAGCAGGCAAAATTGCCTATTTGTTGAGTTGGTCTAAAGTACATTTACTGGGAAGCTATTAACTCTTCTTCTACAGGTTTTAACCTAAACCTTGTGTCTGTGCAGTCTGACACTGACGTGTAGTATGAAGCTTACTGCTTGTCCACCCACCATAGCTTTCAGGTGGAAGAAGAATTTGGGATTTTTCTATTTTACTCTTTTAATGTGACATAAATTTCTCATATACCTGGATTTGTAACCACATGAAAGGTAAGTTTTAGTTTGTGATATAATTTGAAAAAGTAGTTTAATTTAGCCAATTGGTAAGAATGAATAAAAGGACATTGACTGGATTATTACAGAGACTTGATTCTCTCTTTCTCAAGCTATCTCATGTAGGTTTGCTGCTGTGTTTGGGATCATTGGGCCTCATGCAAGAACATGTTTGTATTCTTCTCCTAAATTTCTCTTACTTTTGTTCGTACGAAGGGTTCGTACGAACATGTCACGTCAGATTCAACAAACTCTTCTATCTTCAGGAAAAGTGTGTAAATGAGCTGCGTAAATTACACCTGTTCGTATCCAGCTGCTCGTGCACGCGAGAGGAGATTAGCATAATTACCACCCCAAAAACACCATATAAGGCTATGTTTCCTGCCTCAGATACAAGGAAGTGTCCATTCATGAAAATGACAGCGAAAACTTAAAAGAAAAACTTTACGAGTTCAGAGATTGAAGTCCGTCTGTCAGAGATSTCYKYMYMMSTCAGTTGCGGTTCTGAAATAAGCATTTTAAAAAGTTTTCAAAATAAGTCTGGCACTTTGGAGAAAATCCAGGACTTGCTGGAGGGGTTATGTATCCCCTCTGGCCTGGGAACGTCTCGGAGTCCCCCAGGACGAGCTGGAAGGTGTCGCTGGGGAGAGGGGGTCTCTCTGCTGCCCCCGCGACCTGATCCCGGATAAGTGGCAGAAAACGGGCGGATGGACAATTTATATTGTTAGTCCAAATAATTACATTTAAAATTATAACTCAACTTCAAGCAGAATAGCTTATTGTCAACATAATTATAGAGTGTGATTTATTTTCAACTCAAAATATCTTCAAACAAACGAAATATAAAGTTATTAGGGAGGAAAACCCGTCTGGATAACAGCAGACTGACTGCTCGTAAAATATATGACAGGTCTGGACCACTCGTGAATTTTGTTTGTATCTGAAAAAAATCTTAGAATAAGAAAACATTGGTGAATGCCACAAATTCTCCTAAATCACTCGTACTTAAGAACAAATCTGTGCATACGAACGGTTCTTGCATGAGGCCCATTGTTATGTTTCATAGCCTAGTTTGGTCCAAGCTTCAACTGTCAGACAGACGATTGTGTCAATGGCTTCAAGGTATCAGGGTTTGTAATAGTATAAGCAGTACCCAGAAGGAGACACAATGTAAAAGGTAAGTGAATTTATTTACAGGAGTGTGGGGAATATTTTACAGGGGAGTTCTGTGGAGAGGAAATTGTGGATATTATTGGTTTCAGAGAAATAATGTTGTCTTGTTTTGTCTTGTCTTACAGGTATCGCTGATGAGGCTGGCTTAGAGAGGAGGGTAAGGTTTCCAGGTAGATGTCCGGAGAGGTAAGCAAACAGGAGCATCAGCTGAGGTTTCCTTAGGGTGATGAAGAGCAGGGGAGAAGAAATGTGACATTTTGCTCTAAAACGACCACATAGTTTCTGTGAACAGGATTATTATTTTTTTAAATATAGCAATTAAAAAAGCATGTTAATAAGTTACATTTTCTTCTCTTGCACTACTGGTGCAAATGTACCACTGTTCTGTATCTTTTTTTACATAGTTCCAGTTTGGATAAAGTATGTGAGTTCAGTTTATTTTCAGCTGCAATGAAATCATTGTTGAGTAAATGTTTGGTGTGATAACATGACATATGCCATATTGTGTTTGTAGGAGCTGAGAAAGTTGACACACTTGGTGCCAACGGGGTGTGATAAGGAGTCTAATTCTGCTCACTTCTCAATACGGCCACTCCTGCTGTGAGTTTAAGTCCAGTCAGTGCCATGGGTGGAGTGGGTTTCTTCTGGCAGTCTACAAATCACTGATTTGATCTAAATGTTCATGTTAATGTGACAAAGTTTATGTTTCTTTTTATTCCTAAACCCAAATGTGAGAGTTTGTTTTCTTGCAGGATTTTCCTAAATTTGCGCACTCTGATCACCAACATATCAAATAATAAATTTAGTTTAAAGGGATCCTCGATTAGTTGTAACATTAGTCTTTATATGATAAACATATACTTTAACTGTAAAATAAAGACTGTAAAAATAATGTAGGATGTTCAGTTTTTATAATTTTTAAACTAAAAGTTTAAAAATATTTTACATGGACAGGGCCATTTTATTGAAACGCAAAGCATTCTGGGTAAATGATGGCATGGATAGGTCCTTGGTGCAAGGCTACTAGTGAGCTATATCCACCCTGAAGGTTAATCTTGGACAATATCTGAAGATCGGCTCTTTTAAATGAAACCAGAGAGCGTTGACAGAGAAGAGAAGGTAGAAATGACTCAGCCTGGAACTGAAAATATGGATGGAGGACAACAGAGCTGCTTCATGGAAGAAGAACCTCAGCTTAGCCTGTTAGCCTTTGCGCTAACAACGATGCTATATTGCCTTATATATGTATTAGCTCAGCGCCACAAACTAACAAGCTAAACTGAGGTCCTCCATCCATATTTTCAGTTCCAGGCTGAGTCATTTCTACCTTCTCTTCTCTGTCAACGCTCTCTGGTTTCAAG
>NW_013952697.1:364257-365556 GCF_001266775.1 Austrofundulus limnaeus
GTCTTTAAGCAGATAACTACACCCCCGCACACACACACACACACACACACACACACACACACACACACACATTGGTGCAGCTTCTTATCCTCTAACTGGCCACAAATCAAAATAAGCCTTTTTCTCAGGGGTTTATATTTTTCCCTAACTTGGCTTGTAGGCTCAGTCAGTTTAGAGAGAAGGAAACCAATCTCTTCTTTCCTAATTTTGTCTTTGTTCGTAATTCAAATGCCTGGTTGTGTATAACCATGCAAAAAGGGCAAATTTCAGATTTAGTACCTAAACAACAGTATTTTTCAGGTCAGATCTCTGAGATAGTTGGGAAAAAAGTGTCAAGCTTTGTTTTTAAAAAGAGTAACTTCAGCTGAGCACTGTTTGCTGATTAATAAGCAGGGTTTGTACATTTTACAATAATAATTTCCATTGTTACAATAAATGTGTTTATTTTATATTTTTTTCAGCCACAGCCCCTTACACCTCTTGTGCTAGGGTTGGGCAGTAACGTGGTCATAAGGTATCCTTGTGCATTCAAAAAAAAAAATAAAATAAAATAAAAAAGCAGTATTGCTTTGAAAATCATTTTCAAAAACTTTGGGAAACTTATGTCAGAGGCGCGTGATTACATTTCAACAGTAGTTACATCTGTGCGTGAAGAGTTTACTTTTTGTGAACCTTTCTCCTGTTGCCATTTTTGTGGCGTTGCAGTATTGTTTCCTCTGTAGCACTTTTGTATTTTTAAGGAGGCTTACTGCAGGATTTTGCTGAATGTAGAACTTATGCAACCTGTTTAACAGCTTGTTTATTAGTTGTTAAATCCACAATGCAAGAGCAATCATTAAATTATTTTTTGTTGTAGAATCTTTATTCTAAATATAAAATGAGCAAACATTACAAGCCTTTCTAGACAGATGGTCATACCTTCAATACTGTACAATTTGAGGAAGACTTAATGGCTCTGAAAGTACACAACCCGTCCCTATGTTCTACAACTTTTCTCCCCAGGTTCTCTTTTCTGTCTCAACTGAAGATACACAACAACCTCCCTGGAAACTGCTGCAGGGTTTCTGTGGGACTGCAGTAAAAAGTTGGAGGTCAATTGTACAGCGATGTCCTACGTTCGCACATGCGCTTGAACACACACAAAAGCAGGCAGGTCAAGCATACACTGCTAGAGTTGGTTACATAAAGCAGACGGCTGAGGCTGCCATGAAGCAGCTGACATGTAAGAGGTGTGTGTGTGTGTGTGTGTGTGTGTGTGTGTGTGTGTGTGTGTGTGTGTGTGTGTGTGTGTGTGTGTGT
>NW_013952697.1:365849-367373 GCF_001266775.1 Austrofundulus limnaeus
CACACACACACACACACACACACACACACACACACACACACACACACTCACACACACACCAACAAAACTGTCTGATAAACAAGAGCTGTTCAAGTGGATGATAGTGTGTGGAAACTAACACACACTCACACATACACACACAGAGCAACACAAACAAACTAATACAAACATGATCTGTAAAGATTCTTTTTTAAAATTTTCTACAGATAACCTTGTAGAATATTTAGAATTTTAAAAATACACTAGGTTTGGATTTTAATCCATTTCAAGCCTTTTATTTTTTGACGTCTAAATTATTTGTTTCTTGTAATGGCAGTGATTCGTTATATTTACCTTTCTGTAGAAAACCTACATTTTGTGGTGGAGCATTTGAGTACTGATAATCCTTGGGGCGATGATGTCCAGGATTGCCAAACTTGCCTCAAAGGAGGGGTCAAAACTATGAGAGATTTGAAAACTCTTATCTAGGTGGGCCACATAAAACAGGAACCCTTGCCCAGAACAGTGAAACCTTCTCTTCATAATGGAAATGGTTTTAAGGACTAACCCATCCCTGCATAACCGAAGCAAGAGCTGTGTCTGCATCCTCAATACAAAGTCCAGATTATGTCTGAAAGAACCAGATTCTAGATGAAATGCTTCCTCTATGGCACAGGCGTCAAACACAAGGCCCGCGGGCCACATGACTGCCGTATGGCCCGCCAGGGGGGGTCCCCTCCCAAAAAAAAAAAAATGTTTTTTTTAACTTAACATGAAATTTGTTTCTTATATAAATGGTAAACTTTAAATTTATGGTTAAATGCAACAAAATTAATATCATAAAAATAAATGAAATTAAAATTAATTCCAAAAAAATCCTGTCCCTGAGCTGTTAGCTTGAAGTAACTGAGCAATTTAGTTGGATAGCACGGTACTAATGTCTGAAAATAAGCTGCTTTAAAGTCACCATCAAACATAAACTAAATCTACCATAATGCAGCTACTCACTAGAAACTCATCAGTGAGTAAAACTTTTGTTTACTTTTAATAATATTTCTGTATTTATTTCAGATTTAGTCAGTCATACACTTAGTTCTTATCAGTGTTTAAAAGAGGACGTGTTAAAACTGTTTAGTCAAAGTTAAACGTGAAACATCAAAGTTCATGACAACTGGCCCTTCGAGGGCCACCACGACACTCATGTGGCCCTCAGTGAAAATGAGTTTGACACCCCTGCTCTATGGGGTGATGAGGCTCAGCCAGTCTTAGAGACAGTGTGAGGAGCTCTATCATTAATGAAAGCTAAATGTGCTTCTCTTCTTTGGAGGGAGTCACATGAGGTGGTTTGGGTATCTGTTTATGATGCTTCCTGGGAGGATTTCTGGGCCTGAAATAGAGCTTGCTGGAGGGATCATAGATCCACTGCCTCAGAATCCCCCAGTTGAAAAAAAATCTCCCATTTGAAGGGGCTTGCTGAGGAGAAGGATGTTTGTGTTTGTGCTCTCTGCAACAACAACAACAACAACATAATAATAATAATAATAA
>NW_013952697.1:369876-373355 GCF_001266775.1 Austrofundulus limnaeus
TCCCCGTACTAACTGCGCCCATCGGACCAGCCCATTAATGATCCAGCCCAGCAGGATTCATCCCGATTGTCCTGATTACCCACTCCGCCCTTGCTCGAGAATTTTGTTTGTATCTGAAGAAAATCTTAGAATACGAAAAAATTGGTGAATGCCACAAATTCTCCTAAATCACTTGTACGCACAACTTAAGAACAAATCTGTGCGTACGAACGGTTTTTGCATGAGGCCCATTGTGTGATGTTTAGTTTCTAACACAGCAAGTAGCCTACTCAGTATTGGCAAATACCCAAAATTAGTTTTTTTTTTTTGAAAAACTGGCAATGAAACACAAACTAAAATTGTGTTGTATTTCTCTTGTTTGTCAGAGAATYACATTTACTATTTCCAGCAAAAATATTAAATAAAATCTTTATTTTTTTTTTGCATAAACATGGATGGAAAATTGTGCAAATACGATTAAAGTTATTGAACAGAACAAGTACAAAATAAATATTTTGCAGCAAAACATTATCTCTTAACAATGAACACTTGAAAAACATTACAGTAAGTTGACCATGCATTCTAACAGGACTTACTGTAAGTCAGCTGAACACCATTAGAGTATTGCAGCATCAGATATGCATCTGACACAAGACTAACAAAATTTCTGTCCACTTAAATCAAGCAGACACAGCTAATTTCTCCCCATCATTGTTCAGCCCAGTCGTCTGACTAATGGAAGGCCAAACTGTTATTTTTTCTGGGTTTTACATCGTTCCTCTTCTTGTTCAGGGCTCTGAATCTCAAAACCCAGGTTACCCCAACTGTCTGGAATCTGGGTATTAAAGTAGAATTCTGTTTCTTCCTTTTTACTCCAAACACTAAGTAAATGTTTCTTTTTGTCCATGGTATTGCCTCCTTCCTCACTTGAATGTAGTTCTTGTTTAAAATAATACATCACAATGTCTTTTTTTTAAAACCACCATACAGAAAATGAGCTGGTATTTGCAAAAGAAACGATCTTCATAAATACACAGTCTCCCACCATAAAGCTGATCCTCCGTATGATCATATGGCTTCTTCAGCCATTGTTTTTATGACATCTATAAGTCATGGCAGCAGTATCTCACACTAACAGGTCACAGCACTTTATTATTGCACCGTAAATCTACAGCAGCTTTATCGGAGAAAAAAAAATATCTGAACATGAAATTAATGGAATGAAAAAAAAGTATCTTGGATGTCAAATTGTTTGGGAGGTAAAATTAAACAGACTATTAGTTAATATGTGCAGCATTATGACTGAACATCACTAACCCGTCACCCCCGCCTCCCCCTGTGTTCACGGCGACTGCTCAGTGTGTGTTTGTAAGAAGGCCTAAACCGAAGACATGACGCTTGACGGCATCATTCGGCATTGCGACTTAGCTTCTGGGCATGAGTGCGTGAGCGCGTGCATCCATGAATGTCAAAGATCTTTTATCGAAACCCACTGCTCCCACTGTCACCCGGAATCCGTGCACACATACATACATACTGATAAACACCAGCGAAGAAGAATGTCAGGGCGTCACAGTGAGTGACAGCAACGAGCACAACAATCTGTTCTGACAGCCTCAGCTGGTATCCCTGCACAAACTGGCCAACACAAATAAAGCTTTTCATTTTGTTGTCCAATGTGAATGTTAACTGGTCTAGTTGTTCAAATTGTCTCCATTTACTCTAGAGAAATTCAAGAAAACATAAAGTGACATAAAACAGTAGCAGACAACCGTTAAAATATTTTGTTTTTCTCAAATAAAAACTGAATACAGGTAGTTCAGATCTCTAAAGGCTGTCATGGAAAAGTCATAAAGAGTTCATACATTTATGCTGTAGAAAGCTCTTGATTGGCCTCTATTTGAAAGAAGAGTTAAATACTGACTAGACTGACAAGCAAATGGCTCCTTACCAGAGAGGTAGCCTGAAAATACGAGAGGCATACATTTCATTTTCATATGCATTGCAAAAGCTAAGATGTAAATGTTCCCCACATATATTAGATGAACCTAATTAGCGTCATTACCCTACAATGGTGTGGTTTAATTTATATATAAATCTGGTCTGGTGTTTCATATAATGAATATGATCATATTTCACGATAAAAGCCCAATGGAGAACATCAAAAGTTTTTGGAAGGGTGTTTGCAATTGTTGTTAAAGGCTCTGTCACACTATGATGTTTTATGCCAACTTGTGAAAAGTCTGATACTGAAGATGAAATTTAATCTTTGGTGTCCTGTGTGTTATTGGTGTTCATTTCACATGTTGTATAATTTCTATCAGTTTCTCTCTTTACCGTTCTTGTAATTCTATTCTACTTTTTCTTTCTTACCATAGTATTATTTTAAAAAAAGCCACTTATGATGCAAAAATTAAGAAACTAACATTCAGTTTTGTTTTCTACTGAAGTGGCAAAAAAGAAAAAGGAAAAAAAAAAGATGAAATTTAAAAAAATCCACTGGAAGCTTTTTTATGCATGTACATACTACAATGCAAACAAATTGATTAAATATCCAACTTTTATCAGTCACTATTAAACATTTCAGAAGTTGTCTAAAACATAATAATGTGGCAGGCCCTTTAGTAAAATAACCATTAAAAACTTTGTCAGTTTGACCATTAAGCTACTAGTCCATCTGTTGATGCAGTTTTTTACTGTTTCTCTAAAACAAATATGCTAATTTTAACTATACGTAAGAAAAAAAATACGAAAGAGAACCGAAATAGAAAAGTAAGTATGCAAGAAAGTTCCACAATAGACCATTTCATAGTTTTGTTTGTGAATGTGCATAGCAGAGCCTAGCTCCTCCAGGTCACAGGTCAACCAGTAAAAGGCTGAGGGTGCTTTGAAAACGCCACTGGAATTTTGCAAATTTAACAAACTTAAAAAGTAGATCTTTAAATAATTATGAAAAGTTTCACCTATGATTCCAAAGGAAAGTTGAACACAAATTAATAATAATAATAATAATAATAATAATAATAATAATAATAGTAGTGTCAAAACAACATACCACAGATAAACAGAAGCTGGATAGACAGATGGACGGACATATAACAAATAGGTAGTGGTGTTCTAATACCGATATTGGTATCGGACCCGAAACCAGCGTTTTACAGGTATTCATACAAAATGTCCCAACACTCGGGATCAATACTGGACTCCTGGAAATGGTACTCCAATAAATGTATTACAGTTTACATATACAAGTGAAAATTTTGCCAGTTCCATGTTAAGAAAGTGACACAAGAGGAAAGGAAATCTTATTTGTAATTTGTATTTAAATTAAATTTTGCAACAGTATGATGCTGTAGATCTGATTTGATCCAGTCAGAGGGGCTGTAGCCCTATAAAGAACAGCCACCTTGTTCAAAATAAAAGAAATGTGTTTTTAAAGTCATTGGGCCTCATGCAAGAACATGTTCATATTCTTATCCTAAATTTCTCTTACTTTTGTT
>NW_013952697.1:373365-374511 GCF_001266775.1 Austrofundulus limnaeus
TCTGAATTGTGGTCATGATGAGAACAAGGGTAGATGTAAGACACCAGGATAAAAAAAAGGTACACTAAAAAAACAAGTACTAAATATTTATTTTTGAAATGACGATTTAAGTATATTGCTGGTTTGTTGCTTATTCCACTTATTACATATGCCACAGTTGTGGGAGGTTGGACACAGGAATACAAAAAGACTACAAGAGCTTCAATAAAGATAACTAAACTTTTATTTTAAACAAAACAAAAGTTGTTTGGGCAGTAAAAACTTTAAACTGAAGATCAAACACAGGGAGGCGCATTAAGATGAGAAAAAAACAGAGGTGGGGTTTGAACACATAATGCTCCGTGTGGGTGAATGGAGGCTCAAAGGCTGCAGCGACTGGTGCTGATGAGAGAAGTGGCTGCAGCTGTGACAGACGACACAGGGTGCAGGTATGAGCGGGTGTGGCAGGCTAGAAGCTGACTAAGCAGAAGTGACTGATAGCAGAATAAACAAAGAAAAAACACGAAAACACAAAGAAAAGATGTAAAATACGAGAATAACAAAACAGAAAATCAAACACAACCTGAAGGGAAAATAAAACCAACAATTAACACAAATAGGCTAAAAATAACCTAACTACACAACCTGACATTATAATACAGAAAATCTTGGTATGTTTTGCCTTGGTAGCACCTTGTTGTCCTGAGGCAATATCTGACTGGAATGGGATAATTTTATGACTAATATGTTTTACAGGGATCCCCATCGTCAAGGGTAAAATATTTTGTTTCATTCCTAAAAAAGGAATTTAAGTCACAGAAGGTTAGAAACAACACAAGTTGGTTTGAGCTTTAAAATTTCCATAAATCACATCTCAAGTAAAGAAATAATACTATTACTACTAATAACAGTGATAGGTTGGTAATGAAAGGACAGATGCGGTAAAAAAAAAGGTATCAAATAAAAGTGGCCCAAAATTTGTGCCATCAAGCATTGCATAAGGATTAATCAATAAATGAAAGTGTTTGTGTCGCGGCAAAGATAGTCAGAAACACGGCGAAAAGGGTGTTTAAAAGACAAAGTCTTGCGGGTGTGATTATAAAGTCATTTATTGATGGGCAGACATMAAACAGAAAGCAATCACGAAGTCTGTAAGATGTGGGCCCG
>NW_013952697.1:381643-403854 GCF_001266775.1 Austrofundulus limnaeus
ACATTAAACAGAAAGCAATCACGAAGTCTGTAAGATGTGGGCCCGCCGTCATAGGCCGGGCAAACAAAGTTATACTGTGAGCTATCATTATGTGATATGAACAACCAATCAGAATGTGCCTCGTTCTGGTACATGAAGTAGGTCAGCTTGAAGATGACGTTCAGGGATATCATAAGATATGAACAATTGGACAGTGCCAAGGTGATACATAATCAGTATTCCACAACAGTTTGAAAATAACATTATAATGGTGCTACTGCACAGGTAGCATTTTAAAATCAATAAATCATCACCCTCTTCATGATGCCCCTGTGTCACAGGCAGTAAGCAGATCGACAGCTTCTACTTGACTTTTAACATGGAAAGCAACTAAATTCAGTCCCTTTTAAAACGTGAATGCAGGACGCTGAAGTGAAGCCAACCAGGCAGGCAGTGAACAGGTGACATCTTGAAACAGGAGACAATAGGAACACTTTACTTAGGATCACTTCAGCAATATGAGCTATTGTAAAAGCACACTTTTATAACTAAAAAAAAAAGGACTCCTTGTAGGCATTCAGTACTGGCAGCCGCCTGATTGGCTGCAGCTGCAGATGATTCCAGCTGATGAGCTCCTGGGTTTTAAAAGACTGCAGTCACAATCAGATCCCTTTTGGAACATCACATACTAACCTGTATGGTTCTTGGTGTCCTCGTTGTTTGCTTGTCTGAAAATGACTTCTGTGAAGCTCTTGTGATTTAGACAGAAACCCTTGATGATCTTCTGGATACCTGGGCTGTTGACCCTCTGTGCTCGTCTGCTCCTGAATGAACAACAATCTTCCCCCTTGCCACTCTTCTGCACTTGTAAATACTCACCTGTAAATAATCAACTGTGCTCCACCATTCACTTGGATATGTATCCATGCCGCCAGACCTCCTCGAACCTTTAAGAAAAAAAACATTATCTTGATCGCTGGTCTCCAAATATCTCCCCTATTTTGCAGATCTTTCTTGGGACAATGTGTACAATTTTGCAAATGAACATCATGTAGCTTTTTATCTCCATGTCTCTGAGTTTCCTTCCCAGCTGCACAATTATTGAAATTCTTGAGCGTATGCCTTCAAAAATAAAAAAATTATATATATATATATATATATATATATAACTTCCAGAAGACTTTTTTATAGTTTTAGACTAAGAGCATCTTATTTTGAGAAATTGAGGCTGTGACCCCTTTTGGTCAAACCTTGAAAATAACGTAATGAGCGTTCACAGTACCAGCCAAGTACTGTTTTGCTGAATGGACTACCAAGTCCATTTAACGAAACCGTACCAACTAATTGGAGTGCAGGATCATGTAGAGCAGTGGTCCCCAACTATTTCCCTCAAAACCCCACTTTCTTTCTTCCATTATGATTTTTTTTCCTTCTTTTCTTTCTTTTTTTCTTTATTTCAATAGTTAATGGCAAAATTTTAAACACATTTTGTGGAATCAGAGTATAAGTTGATGATCAGTTTTAGCTACTACAACACCACATTTTATAGGAGACATGATTTTAAATCATACTTTTTCACATTTAAATCCTTTAGTTGGAGTCTATACAAAGTGGAACTGCAACGCTTTGGTCTGAGTTCCTCCTAATTGTAACTCCATAAGCACCTCTTTGACCTCTTTTCTGATGTGTGTCTCATATCAACTTGTTTTGAGGCTGTCTCTTTAAATCCAAGCGAGGCAGTTCACCCCCCACCCCAGCTTCCATACAGGTTCATTCTATTTTGATAGAAGGGTTTATGACCATATAGCATAGCAAACACTTACTTACAAATTAATTAAAATATGTCAACAATGAAGGGCTTGTCCATCCACCCTTACATGTTGGAGCCAGAGTCTGACCCAGAGCCAGAGGAGAATGAAGACCACCAAATTGTACTTCAGTCCAGACCGCATTTGATTGATTGAAGATGGCTTTATTGTCATTGTACGGAGCACAATGAAATTACATTTAAGAACACCCATTCAAGTGGACACACATGACAAAAACATGAGGGAACAGGTCACATGGCAACCTGCAGGAGTCACACTACCTTTTAAAAGGAAAAACTAAATACCACAGAAGGTTAGATGAGGAACACAAAACAAAACATCATTTTATATCAACAAAATGGCATACTCTATGGTGTTTATAAAAAACCTCTGCAGAGCAAGAGCGCATTTATTAGCCAGAGTAGTGAATTTAGAGGGCGTGTATCTGAAACCATGAATGTTGTATGCACTTGTGTGAATATCTGAAGAATGAGCCCAAAGAACCCAATCCCAAAAAAGATAAACCCACAGTTCAGCCATAGTTGAGAAAAATTATGTTGAATTGTTCATTCTGTGCAGCTTCAGGTTGTCCTTCAGAGATCAGATTACATATGGGAGTGAGAGGTGGGGAATATGGGGGAGGGAGGCACAAGTTGACCTAAGCACCCTGGATAATTTAGATCCATAGCCCTTTCAAGGCCACGTAGTGGGTGGAAAGACGAAGCTGTAATCAGTTGTTTGGAAACAGAGAAAATGTTTTGGGTCAGGCAGACAATTTTCCATCCGCCTTAATGTCCGCTGGTACATCTCAGGATGGCGAATCCAATCAGACAAATAATGTGGACAGTTCCACCGAGCCGAGCTCTCAGCTTCTCCAAGATAAATTCCATCTCACCAGCAAAGTCCAGGAACCACAGCCGGCCCGCGACCCTGAGCAGAACCACTTGCAGACCGAGTCCAGCTCGCACAAGGCTGAAGTCTGAGTGGTGAAAGCACAGCAATCCTTCATATTGGTCAGGCAGCCAGGAAATGGCCCGAATAGCCACCAACATTGTTTTGCAGAACACCAGGAGACCACCAAGCCAATCTGTAGAATCCAGTGATCAGAATCCAAATATACATCCAGAACAGAGCAGAACAGAGGTCCCACCTTTGACATGTCCTCCAATGAAAAAAAAAATGGTTCCAAAAATTTCGTCAAGAGACCAGCTAACCAAATCTATAAAAACAAATCCATAATTTTGGTTTTGGATGAAAAACGTAGTGGAGGCTCCAAGCAGCAAAGCAAGGAAAGATAAGGGAGGACAGGAGAGAGGGCAAAAGTGTCTTACTCCTCCGAGAGCAGAATAAAAAAAAATATATATATGTATATGAAAAATTGGCAGTTCAATTGCAAATATTCCAGCGTAATACTTCCAAGAACGTCACAAAAAGAAAAGAAAAATATGACCCAAACAGAATATAAAGATATTTTTGCAGCCCTGCGAGTCTAAATTCAACTTTCTAGAATACAGTTAATTTTTATGTTTGTTAGGATCACTTTGCTGTGATGGCCATCTTATTCAGATTGACTCCAAAAAATGATTTAATCCATTCCAGTAATTACTTCCTAAAGTTTTATTTAAAATTGTTCAGTGATTTGAGATATTTTGCTAACAGACAAACAATTGCACATAGCATCAGCATTATGAGAGCATTATGGCTCTGCATTTGCGCGATAACAAAAACCTCTGAAAATCTTATTTTGCCTTCACTACATTATCCACCGAATTTCTTTTTTTTTATTTCTTTGATTTGCTGAACATTGTGACACAGTGCCAATTACATGTAAACATGTATAAAACCAAACTGCTGCCTTTTTTGTTCCATCTTCCTGCACAAAGAAGCTTTTCATGACTGGCAAAATTGCCTCTGAAAATGCAAGGCAATAATTTTCCCTCCCCAATTGCTTTGTTTCCCTGCAAACTCACCTCACCATCTTCTCGTCCTCATCGTTTAGGGAGCACTAATGTGTTAAACATGAAGAAAAAGACTGGATGTCTTGCTATTTTCTGCTTCCCCGCTGTTACCCACGTTGCTGTAGAGACTAAATTAGACAAAGCCAACGCAGGAATTGTCTGTTTGAGGCCAGATGTGATATTTGTTTTTCACAATGTGGCATCAGGTAGAATGGGGGGAAGAAATAAATAGAAAATCCAAATGGCTCCCTCATTGGGTTTGGGACGGATTTTGATTTGCTGATGGAGGCCAGTTAATCATTTGATCCTGTTTAGAAGAAGTGGAGTGTTTGTGTGTTTTGATTGTGATTCTGCCAGCAGAGTTAACAGCCGCTGTAAACAGGACGGGCTCTGTGTCTTGATTTGTGCGCAGACCATGCTGTGTGTGAGTCTTTGTCCTCCCACCGGCTTTTTTCCCCCTATCAAAGCAATTTGCCCCATGCTCAGGCTAGGCAATGAGCAGATGCTACCATTGTAAATGATGATGCGAGGGGCCATAATAAAGAGTTGATAAACACAGAATTACTGCCGGGCTGTGGGCATGCAGACTGGGGAGGGGGTGGAGGAAGAAAAGGGATAAAAAAAGAAAACTGAGGAAAGGAGTGGCATACACACAAATGCATACCTTACACTTTAGCAGATACATGAAAACTAAACTCATTCCTTGATGAGATTAAATGTATTTTACTGTGTCTGTGTTTGATTTTGATTGCTTACCTGCAGTGGAAAGCAGAAGGTACATTTTTGTTCTATAGAATTAACCACAACCGTTGTTTTTTTTTACACATCTATACATCCATTTTCTTTACGCACTTCTATTGGTCGGAAGTATATAAAGTACTTAAAAGAAAAGAAATAACTGAAAGTAATACCTTTAACCAGGCCCGGCATGGCTTATCGGGATGATCTGGACTTTTCCCGGTGGGCCAGTCTGAAATTTGGGCCGCAAGAGCCGGTATAACTTGTTAGTTATGGATCAGATCACTTCTACGGCTTTCCCTGTATTGCCGGACATTTAAACGATACAGTGGCTTGCCATACCCCCAGAGTTGACTCCGCCTCTAATTGACAGCTCTTGTCTTTTTTTCTTTTCTTTTTTTCTTTGTTGTTGTTTGGTGCTCGGAGGTAACACGGTAGCACACACGGTCAGTAGTGTTTGAAAAGCGAGCGGCGTGGCGTGGAGAAAGCTAAAAAGAGGAAAACTATTGAAACTGACAAAGTTAAAGTGCTACATTAGCAACTTTTTCAGTGTTTCTTCATGATAATGAAACGGGTAAGACAACATGTTGAACTGTGTCTGCAAACCACCGTTCAAGTTACTTAATTATCAAGTCAGTAACATAACTTTTATATAATGATGCGACACCACATAACTGGGAAACTAGCTGCTTCTCAGAATCAGAACCAAGATACAGAACCATCCTGCTCCAGAGCCCACAGGTCCAGAGTGTGCAGGTAGGATCCCTCATTGACTGAATATTATTAGAATTAATATAATGATGAGTATGATAAAAACCTGCTTTATATGAAAAGTGCTCTGAGATGTTTCAGCACATTTCTGTAACTGAGCTGATGGTCAGAAAGCTTTGTAAAAAGAGAGATTTGTGCTGAGAATTATTTAAAAAGTGATTTAGTGTCAGAAGCAGAGCCAGGATCCAGTAGTGATGAGGGTAACTGGTGAGTCATTGTAACAAAGTGTGAACAAACAAGCGTTAGTATCAATATAACCACTTTCAAGGCCCAAACAATAGAAGCCTGTTGCATTTTTATAATTAAAAGTAATTTAATATACACAAAGCCCACAATTAAAAAGGAATAAAATGAAAGTACTATATATTAAACCTGGATATTTTGACATTAAATATGTATTAAATGGTTAAATCAAAATGTGTTTTCCATTTTAAATGTGCTAAAGATTTACAGATTATTTTTATTTTGATACAAGTGCAGGTGAATTTAGGGAATATTATCTCTGATCATCTGGCAGCATGATGGATCAGTGGTTAGCACTGATGTCTCACAGCCAGAAGGTCCTGGCTTCAATCCCTGGTTTGGTCCCGGGGTCTTTCTGTCTGGAGTTTGCCTGTTCTTCTTGTTCTCATGTGGGTTTTCTCCAAGCGCTCCAGTTTTCCCCACAGACCAAAAACATGTACAACAGGTCACTTTCAGGTCTGGACTTCCTTGCAAAATACATCACTAATCTCAATGGGTTTGCCTGTTTTAAATACCAATAAATAAACCCATCTCATCATCAGATATTTCTTTGAAAGCTACTCTTGTGCAAAGGGAAAAAGGATAAGATAATGGCATCATTAGAATATTTTAACAAACTTGAAGCACAGTGGAATGTGTTTTTTATTCTTTATTCATAAGGATTAGAAATCTGCAAACACTAATTTGTTTGATATTTGATATTGCATAAAAATAACTTCTGATGTAAAGAATAGTGTAGAGATTTAACTTATTCACATATTTGTAAAATCTAAGTTATGATGGAATTGTTTCCTTGTAGAGGGAAAAGACATGATAGTGTTATTAGAAAGTCCAACACTTTTTTATATTTTTTATTTGAATATTTTCTTTATTCCTTTATTTCACTGCACCTATATGAACAAAATATAGCCTAGATTCTGATATTGTTGAAAAGAATGTGTTGTAAATAATAATTCTGTAGATGTGTACTTATATTGAAATAAATCTGCATTGTGAAGCAACACCACTTGCACTGAATTGGAAATATTTTTTGTAAAATACACTGAATTACAAGGCTTTACAGAATAGTGCACTATTATAAATGATTTAGAGGTTATAAAAGCCACTTTAAAAATATGTTGTGATCTATAGTGGGCCGGTCGGAGGCATCAAACTCCAGGGCTGAAAATGAGTCCCACTCCAGCCCTGCCTTTAACAGAAAATGACTGGTAAATTTTAATGAAGTCTCCACTCAGATATCCAGTGTTTGACCACAAATCTGCCACTAATAGAGCGACACACTTTGTCACATGGATTCCTGAGTGCACAATGTCTGTCTGTATGCCTCAAACTTTACCACCTATTAGGTCTCTTTATGGATCATAGAGTTGTAGAGACGTATTGATATCTTGGTGTTATCGCGGATCAAAAGCTCTATACTTCAAATGTCCCACTGACCACATTTTAAGAAAGCTGAAGCTAAAACTAGGTTTCTTTTAAAGAAACATTTCATGTTTCTATCAGGACCCTCATAAAACACTTTGTGTTGGCAACCTTCCTACCACTACTGGATTATGGTCATGTTTACATGAATGCCCCGGCTAGCTCTCTGCATATATTGGATATTGCTTATCATGGAGCACTACAATTTATGACAAAATGTAAACCACTCACACACCACTGTACCCTGTACTCACAGGTAAACTAACCTTCATTATTTACATGCAGACTTCTACAATGTATACTTTTATTTACAAATCCATCCTCTGCCTGCTGCCTCCCTAATCTACATTCCAAGATGTCACACAGACAGTAGAGTAGCCTAAGCTCTCAAGATTTTATTTCCTTCTGTGTCCCGTCAGTTCACACAGAACTATGCTGCTCCTTCTTCCTGGAATTCACTACTGCAAGAAATGAAACTGTCCAGTTTGATCCCACAGGGACATTTTAAACCCATCTTAAAGGCACAGTGTGTAGGATTTTGTCATTTCTTTTAGCCGAAATCGAGATAATCACTAATGACAATAATAAAAAAACATGTCTAATCATTGCAGACAAAGACCTTGTTTTATTATTTTTACCTTATAAAAAGCTTTTTATATCTCCATGGTCGCGGGTCGCCACAACAGGCAGCCGCCATCTTGTCTACGAAGGCTCATGAAGGACAAACTGCGGTGGCGGCATCAAAAACGGTTTTAGTTGTAATACTATAAATGTAYTATTTGTTGTCTGTCATTGTAGCTGGGATKATTTTACTTATTAAAGCTCATAATCTTACCACTTGAAACATCACTAGCCCTGAAGCTGCTGGTAGACATCGCGGTTGGAATTATTAAAGGTTTTTGACACCTGAGAGACACCGTYGCAACTCCTTTGCGTTTGGAAGCGGGGGATGGGGGGAGGACCAGGGAGGATGATTCAACCACTCAATCACTAGATGTCACTGAAAACAACAAATCCTACATACTGTGCCTTTAAAGAAAATGGAAAAAAAAATCATTGCTTCAATTGTTCTTATGCTCTTAGGTTCTGTTTTCAACTCCCCTTTCCTTTAAATGGTAACATGATATTTTATGATCTTTGGGTAACAGATGTTGCATGTGTGTCACAGGTTTCACTTGTAAATGTGACTACATGTAGCAATGAGATTACTGCCAAAATAAAAGTAAAAAAAAACTCCATTCATGAGTTTTTGTCCATTTGAGAACCTTTATAAGTGTCTGCATAAGTTATATACAGGGGTTAGACAATAAAACTGAAACACCTGTCATTTTAGTGTGGGAGGTTTCATGGCTAAATTGGACCAGACTGGTGGCCAGTCTTTATTAATTGCACATTGCACCAGTAAGAGTTCAGTTTCAGAGTGTGAAGGTTCAATTAGCAGGGTAAGAGCACAGTTTGGCTCAAAATATTGCAATGCACACAACATTATAGGTGACATACCAGAGTTCAAAAGAGGACAAATTGTTGGTGCACGTCTTGCTGGTGCATCTGTGACCAAGACAGCAAGTCTTTGTGACGTATCAAGAGCCACGGTATCCAGGGTAATGTCAGCATACCACCAAGAAGGACAAAACACATCCAACAGGATTAACTGTGGACTCAAGAGGAAGCTGTCTGAGAGGAATGTTACGGTCTAAAACCAGGTGTTTCAGTTTTTTGGTCTAACCCCTGTAGATGAATGCACTATTATAATTGCCAGTGCATGCCAACACATCTCTGCCCTGGAAATTGGTTTAAAAAATTGAAGAAACTTGCTAAAGGTTATTATGAACAAAATAACATTTACAGTTGCTTATAAAAACATTTGAATCTAATAGTTAACAACATAAATAGTTGTAAATTAATGATTTGCTTTTAAAGCGATCACAATAGGTTAGTTTAAAATATTAAAATATTCAATTTCTAGATGGCTTTATTACAAATGCCTCAAAGTATGACTGTCCTTCAGAATGATCCTGTTATCAGACGGCTCCTTTAGCCACCTTATTTATTTTGCTGCCCATCTGTTTTGATGCTGCTGTACATCAAGTTTCTTGTAAATCGAGTGACCGCTGACTCACAGGGGACCTCTGAGTGTCCGTGAAGGTGTAACAGCAATGCTCTGTCCCCAGAATTCCCCCAAATGGCTGTGATGTGGACACTTTGAAGAGCCTGTACATCATGCAGCTTATTGTTTTTTTGTTGCCCCCTCACCCACCACCACCATTTTCCATTCCACCGTACGTTTGATGTTTGTTGGACATTTTGTCAAACAAAACAGCTAGCTTACACATACACATGTGCATTTTCTGACAAACAGAAATACACATATGTTCATGCTCTGAGACCTCCTTTGAAAGGAAATGGAGAAAAGAAAAGGAGAAGAAGAGAGAATAAAAGATGAGGACAGAGCGCAAATATAAGGAAGAAATAGAGTAAGAACCACCTCAGTGATGGCATGAGAGAGGGCGAAGGATGTGTTGATGCCTATTTTATTCTCCATGTTTGGATCTGAGGCCCTGTCTCTTACTTGGGCCTTGTACAGTATTTGTATGTATGAGAACTTGTTGACTGACTGCCCCTTAGATTTTTAAATCCTGACCTCTGATTTCCCCATAATGTCCATCCAAATCCACCAATGCAATCACATCCACTCTGATCATTTCCCCCAAAAGGCCAGAAAGGAGAACGCACTCTACCAATCTCCTATTTAACAATGTTTTAACAATGACTGTTGGTCGCTCTTTTCGTTTCTTGGTTTGCCTTTCTGCTTACTGCTCACCTTGTACCCAGTCTTCCTACTCACAACTCAACTCAGACTTGCATTGTTTCATTGAACTTTGTTGATCCCAATTTGTGATACACACACTTGTTGCATGGTTGTTGAAGGATTGTGTTATATTCATTCTGCATGTTGCAATTCATGCATCTTGGTCTGTTTTGCTGTCATACCGTATACAAGTGTTATGTCTTTTAAATATGATAATTTTAAGTAGTCTAACTGGGTGTATAGTATGTGCTGTGAGCTATCTGTGGTGATTTTTGTTTTATGAGTATACAAATTGAAACACTCGCAATTTGTTAGCATGTGGGCCAGCTGTCAACAAATAGGTTTTGTTTGTCTCTCCAGTTGCAGCCAATTGCCAAATTGTGTTTAATGCCATTGAGGGGGACATCAATGGGGTGTAGTGACTGGGCATGAAGAGCAGCACACGAACACAGACAAAGTGTTCTACCTATGGAGACAATAATTAGCACATGCTGCTCATTAGCACACACACAGACCAATAAGTATAGAAAAGCAAATACATAAGGATAGAACAGCTGCCATGGGCGGTTTGTGTGTGTCGTTCAATTCAGTGGAGGTCATATGAAGAAACAATACACGTGCACTCTTCCATCCGAGCAATGATGGCATGTGAACATGTTGTTGATTTATAAAAATGGCTTCTAAATGTGGCCCATCTCTTTGAGGGCCCCATGAAGAGGTCCTGCAGTGAGTCTTTTAATGAAGGATCAGAGCAGACCATTTCAATCCGCCAAACAAACACACAGACACGGACGCATGTGCCATAAACCACCCCCTTCCAATAATCCCTCTCACTTCTAATGGTGGCCATTTGCCATTCATTAGGATCAAAATGTTGCTTTCTGCCAGGACAAATTGCAAAGCTATTCCATTCACAGCTTGAGGAAAAGCTGAAACTCCGCTTGGTTTCTTTGGGTTGTTTAAGTGCCCAAGCAGAGCTGGCTAATGTGGCTAACAAGCTCTGAATTGTGTGGTGTAGTAAAACAGTGGGGAGAAAGAAAAACTGTAGGGAAGAGGGCAGATCGTTTTTAATGTTTCTTGTGTAAATATTTCAGCAGAGGAATCCAACATCTTTGTAGTCGTTTGTTTTTCATCACATAGGCACTTAATTTGCCACTCGAGAGCTTTTTTTAAAGGTTCGTCCAACTACGAAGATGGTCATTACAAAGCAAAATGAGCAAGGAAGTAGGCTCTCTATTAACAGAAATATCCTAAATTAATAGGCAAGACAAGGATAATTATTTTTTTTACTGACGGTTTTCTTGCTTCCATTTATCTTACGTTAGTACATGAGGCAGTAAAATCTGAGTGGCTACAGACTGCGAACGGGTGATTGAGATCACTGTTGGGTCAAGTCAAGTCAAATTACTGGTCCAGAAAACTAGGCTATTACCAATCTAAAGAGAGGGTGTCTTGGAGTCTCTTGTATTCAAGTCACACATTAAGCAGCTCAACATGCTTTTCAGTATGAGCAAATGACACAAAAGTGAAGTAAACATTCATAAAAGACACATTCAAATGCATATTTACAATTGGTCTTAGAGGAGGCTAATAAAAATGTTAATGCAAAAGTTAAAAAAAACACTAAAACCTAAATCATATGGTTTTTATAAATGGGAAAAATAAGTTTATTATTTAATTAGAGTACATATACAGAAGGCAGTTTCCCAGACATCTACACAATAACTAAGTTCACTGTTACAGCAAGTGCATGGTACACATACATACAAAGACATAATAAAAAAGTTTAAAAGTTTAAAAAACATGTATACAAAAAATTCAAAAGGTTATAACAAATTAGATACAATACAGTGCGTGAAAGCACAACAAATATAAATCAGTGAACAGTTACTACTAACATTGGTATCATAGGTATCAAGGAGCCCCAACATTCAGAAGTAAGTCCCCCTACTTTGTCCTGCATTAAAAAGAGAAATAGCTATAGGTATGAAGGAATACTTGTACCTGTTACTTTTCACTTGGGAGGCCTGTAAGAGGCCATTACAATAGTCCAATTGACTTGTAATAAATGCATGAATTAAATTTTCAAGGTTGGATTTTGATTAAAAAAATTCAATTTTGGAATGTCTTTCTGATGACAATTAGCCAATACACAAATTTAGTTAATGTGACATTTAACATTTAGATCACTAGCTGTTATTACACTGAGGTTTTCCATTTCCAAGATGGCGCCACAGCAGGCATTCTGTTACTGCAGCTTCCAACTTTTTTCCTACTTTTCTGTGTTTTTCTTGTGTATAAGTTTTTCTTTTTAGAATTACTATATATCACATGTGTATATTGTGTTTTATTTTTCTTTTATTTATCTTTCTTTATCCTTCTCACCCTCTCCTGTATTGAGCTGCAGTAATGTGCAAATTTCCCCACGGTGGGATCAATAAAGTTTTATCTTATCTCATTATGCTTCCAAATGACATATGAAAATTGAATATTAAAGAACTAAGAATCGAACCTTGGGTAACACCACAAACAATGTCAACATTATAAGAATTTGAAGCAAAGAATTGTCTACTTCTAATATGACCCATGCTAGGCAAAGGAGTCGTTATTTGCAACTTCTCCATGTCAAAAGTTTCAAATGATGCATTGAGGAAAGTGGGTGATTTGCCACCTGGCTAGCAAGAAACAGGTTTTGTTTATGAGCATACTGGTTTGAAAATTTCTAATTTTATTTATCTAGAATATCAAATTCAAGCTTTATTTAAAAAAAGTGAATACCTAAATTTCACAATGATGTCACACATTATACAAATATTTTCCAGCGGTATGCAGCCTGCAGAGAAAAATGGGTCCGTTTCGAAGGAAATAGTTTTGATTTTCTCTCCGGAAGTCTGCACTAATGTTTGAAAGCACAGGTTCTTTCATTTAGCCAGGGCTGAGAAAAAAACATATAAATTTGGTAGCAGAAAATAAATACAGTTTGTTGCACTGAGTCTGGAACAGAAGGAGACCAAAAACTGCCACTTGTCTGGTTGCCAGGGTCATATAACAGACAGACACTGCAGTTGATCTGTGTGGGTGTGATATTTCAGCATTACGCCGTACGTATCCATGGTCTGTGTGTGTCGTGCAGGTGGATGAGGAGGAGGAGGTAATTAACAATGACATTGCCAGAGCCAGGTCTAATCAGTGCTCTCTTCTACTCATACTATATTTATCTCCCCTCTCCATACCTTCTATCATAGTTATTATCACTTCTTATCTATCTTTATTTACAGTCTCTGTCTCTTTATTTCTTTTTTACCTATTTCTGGGAAAAAAACATGATTAGAAAGAGATGGGAAGAAAACAGACACTGCAGATGTTTTCATTCAAAATCTATTGCTTGTAGTGACTTCAGTAAGCGTTCAGACCTCCTTTATCTTTTGCATTGCTGGTATATGCTGTAGCTTAATGCTACTAATGTTTTTTCTCCATTATGCAATGCTTAGTACACCATGATGACAAAGTGAAATATTTTATACAATTTTGTAAATATATGAAAAATAAAAACAAAACAACGTTCAGATATTCAGAGGAGTGGAGGATGCAAGTTTAACTCTTTTAAACACTGTGGTAACAAACATGGACTCTTCAAGACCACTCACCCAGATTTTATTTATGGGCTTTTCCTCTGCTTTTAATACTGTAAACATTTGCATTTTGCTGCACTGCCTTCAGAACCTACAGGTCCACTCAACCCTGATTTTATGGATAAAGAATTTTTTGACAGATAGACCACAGCAGGTGTTTTTAAATGGTTTCAAGTCTAGTAAATTGGTTTTAAATACAGGGCCAAGGCTGTGTTTTATCCCCCATCCTGTTCCCTGTCTACACCAACAACATCACATGTAGCAGGGAAGGGATGAGTCTTTTTAAAAATGCTGATGGCATGGCCCTGGTGGCCCACATGAACAGCATGGATTCACTCTCCCAGTATCAACTGGCTGTTGGTGACCTGGTCCCAACACTTGGTGAGAAATCACTTGAACTCAATATTACAAAGAAAAAGGAGTTGTACTGTGTGGGGAAAACTAGAGCGGCAACCGCTTCACAACTTTATAAGCCTCTAATCATTCAGGGAAAGACAGTTGAGCGAGTAGAGTGTTTTAAATATTTAGGAGCACAGATGGACACCTGTCTGTTCTTCCAAACTCACGCCGATACGATCTACAGAAAAGCTCTCCAGCGCCTACATCTTCATAGAAAGTTAAGGAATTTTAATATCAGCAAAAAGATTTTACTTTGTGATGCTTTCACAGGGCTTCTGTAAAAAACAGTGAGCTGGATTGGACAGCACGGACTTCAAACTTTATAAAAGTAATGTTAAAACCACATTTAATGATGAATAATTTTTGCTATAATGTGCGCATTTACAGAACGTTTTGTGACCAGGAAGTGTGTGACTGCACCATGAAACCTATTTTTCCCATTTCCTCAAACACACCACATTTCCAAAACAACCAATTAAAACAGTTTCTTGCTACTTGGCTTGTAAACAGAGAGCTGCCGGGCCTCAAAGTTTGGAGACGGGGGGAGCCAGGAAGCACTTTATAAAGAGTCAAACCATTACAAACTCATACATGGAGATAAAACAGATGTTTTACATGGTGAAATGTGACTGATGAAAACTTAGGAGCTTAATCCAACACCAGTTTGACGATGAATAACGTCGGGTGACGAGTCTGACTTTATTTTTTCCACATTGGACTCCACCGAGAAGAAATCCCATGCATACTGCTGCTTAAATAATGTTTGCTACATCAGAACTTATTCAGTAAATGTGTTTCCATCTCTGCTTTTGCGCATTAACTCTTACAGGATGGGGGAAATTGGTCTTGGTGGAGGTTTGCTCTCTCCGAGTGCTTCTAGTTTTATTTTAAGACAGACTTGGAAGAATCCTTGTTTTCTTTTTTTCTTGGCAGGTAACTGACATTATCAAGACCAAGCAACATTAACCTACATGTGCTCTGAACGCTATCCTCAATCCTGAAATTATTTCAATCATCTCCAAACTTTCAACTTCCCACTGCTGAGCTGCTGTCATTTGATCATGACCCAAGAACAAGACCAGTCTCGTGTGAAATATGTATAAGGCAACCTTATGAGTAATTGAGTATTCACAGCATAAAACACAAGACCATATATGATATTTATTTGATATGGAAATGTTTATACACATGTTTTAGTGCATTAATTATTCATAGTATCTTGTTTTTGTCTTCCTCCTGGTTCTCTGCTGTATACATTAGGTATTCTCTTCTTCAGCAGACATCTTTTGAAATAAAAAAAGGATCAGTGGCATCTTTCATTTTGACTACAAAAGAAGGGGAAAAGGAAAAAAACTTAATTAAAAGGACAAGTGACAGGAAAAAAGATGACATAGTGACACAGAATAAGACCCCCCCCCCCACACTTGTTTTTTTTGTGTCTATGTTGCTGAAAAACAAAGAAGCAGTCTCCATGGACTTTAACACACACACCCCATATATGAAAAAAAGAAACTATTCCACACACCATCAGCTGTCATTTTTATTCACTGTCTAACTCACGCCATAATCACCCTGACAGAAAGTGCAACACCACCATGTTGCTACAGAGCTGGAAGCAGTGAGCTGGAAGTTGATGTCTTTGTCATTGATGTCAATGTTCACTCAGTATTTTAACATGAAAACTTTGACAAGTAAGCTGCTTCATTAGTGTTTTTTAAATATAAATAACCAGCATGTACATAATCTAACACCTACTAACTTACCCAGCTTCCTGGTCATGACAATGTTTTGTAACCATTAGAAAAGCTGATAAATTAGTTAAAAAAAAGATATTTTGAGACATTCTCAAGTGTCAAATAAAGTTCTAATGTCTCAACTCCTTATCTTTATCACCCAGTGTTGAAGATGAAAGGGTGATAATGTTTTTGCTCTGTTTGCCCAGATAAATAAAAACCTTGTGTAATATATTAGCTTCTAGTTAGTGTGTTGGGAAACAGTCACAGTTACCACCACACCAAATTTTACGGTATTTATACACATGTTTAAAGAAATCTCCAACTACTTGCACATGTTGGCCTTAGTATATTTCTTTATTCTATTAAAGCTGTTGATTGTTTGTTTATAAATTTTTACATAAGCACATCACCATTTTGTTACTGATGCAATGCATTTCGGAATGATTATGATAGGTGCCCTATGAGAATAAAACAAAGCTAAAATGTTTATATATATATATATATATATATATATATATATATTAGCACAGCTGCTAAGGCAAAAGCTAACAGGCTAAAGGTGAGGTTCTGAAGCAGCTCTGTTGTCTGTGTTTACATTTTCAGTTTCAGGCTGAGTAATTTCTACATTCTTCTCTCTTTGCGGTGTAAATAACATGTCAAAGTCCTTGTGACAACATATTTTGTGAATTCATAAAAACTTAACAGCCTACGGTGTTTTTACCATCTCACTTATTTGAAGTAAAGTTTATCAAATAATGTATGTTACAACTAGTCAGATTTCCCTTTCAGTAATAGTTTTGTTTTGTTGTCTAAGGACAGTCATCTTGAATCAGGTGGGTTCCAAATGTTATTAGTTGTAGCTGTCTTATATCCTATTGTTATTCTGCAAGTTTCATACAACATGAGATACTTTGACAACAGACATGTACGGACACACACACACACATAACAGACATGGGCAAAAACAATGTTGCCTGCCTTTGGCTTTTTCTGGTGATACAAATCTGTAAATGAACTAATGAAACAAAACCACTGTAACTACTGCCAAAAATATGCATGGTTACAGAGGAATGATAAATTCCTGGATTCTTTCTATGTAATAAAAATAAAAAATGAAGCTTTCCAAAACCAAAGTTTCCGAAATTTAGTTAAGGTTTATTCATCTACATAATTTGATCTGTAAAGCTATTTTAAACAAGATCCAAGTCATTAAATTCAGCACAAGCAAATCATCTTTCGATCTGACAGAAGAGAAGAAACACTACAGTGAGCCTAGAACTGCTGCAGTACTTTAAAAACCTCTGTGTCCACGTTTGTGTAAACTGTCAGAGCAGGCAGCTGTTTCCTGCAGGAATGCATTGTGCCGTATCACTCTGTGGTTTACCAGCTCAGGTCAGTGTGGGGTTAAATGTGTGTGTGTATGTGTGTGTTGGGGGGAGGTGTCATTTGACTAGCAGTGTTGTTGTTGCTTTTTTGATTTTTTTTTTTCAGTTTTATAATTTTAATCACAGTATTTATTTATTGTTTGTGATGATAGGCTGCCTTGCTGTTATCATATCCCACTGGGAAATGTTTTCAGCATCAGTCATTGTGCATGGTGTGTGTGTGTGTATATATGTTTCTGTGCTTTTCTTTGTGTATATCGCATTTGTGTGTATCAACAGCACAGTAATCTGTAGGCGGGTCATCATTCTTAATGCAGTCTGTGTCATCAGTTCCCGTGACAACAGAGGGAGCGATGTGGCTGATACATATGAAACAGGGTTTCATGCATAAACATGCAGGCTGCAGGAGAAGGAGGGCGAGGGGCAGCAGGAGGGCCAGGTTATATGGAAAATGGCTCTGTGTGTGTGTGTGAATGTGTGTGTGCTTTTACCTGGACCTCTGCTGTTGTTTGTTATTCATGACCCCATCCCCCCCTCAAAGAACTGTCACAAGCCCCTCCCCTTCACACATGCGAGTATGTGATGGATGGTGACAGCGACTTCGGATGGTAGATAAAGATTAAGATCAAACACAACTCAACGTCACACTCCTTCAAGTTTGGCCACACACACACACACTTTTTTTTTCTGATTTACACCATTGCAAATATGTTTCTCACATTAAAGAAAAGCCTTCTCTCTTTTTTTAACTGATCAAAATAAAAATGCAAAAAAAAAAAAAAAAAAAAAAAAGATGATGATGGCCATGAGGTAAGAAAAAAAAGTTTATTTATGTTTAAAACATGTAAACGTAAAGTGGATTATTTGTTGACTGTTTGTGGATGTAATATAATTTCTTAGGAAGGAGAACATGCCAGAGAACCTCTAAATTTTGATTTATAATTACCTTTAAAAGACAAATATCCAAAAATGAACAGATAAAAACAGACACACTTCCCTCAAAAAGGCTAATTGCGACTCAAAGGAAGTCTAGTGTGCCATAAAAGTTGGTGTATTACTGAAGCATAAATTTACATAACAAAATAACTAACTAAAAAGTTTAACGGAACTGCTTAATTTAATGTTTTTTTATATAGAGCCATCTGCAAAATTACCACAATTCCACTGACATTTTCTTTATATATATATATATATATATATATATCTGTCATTACAGTATGTTAATACACGGGACTTTAGACATTCATGTCAAGTTGTATAAATTGCATGTAAATTGCATGAAGTTCCCCCCAATTTAGCATGCATACAAGCATATAGAGAAAATCTCGCTGATCTTTTTTAAAAATCGGCTTCAACACTTTTTTTAACGTCTCAGAGCTAACCTCTGAGAAAATGCTAAGTTTTGCCCCTTGCTAATCCTCCTTGTCCCACCAATAGACTACCTGCTCCACCGTAGGCAATGCCTCAACACAAACCTCCCCATACCACTGCTGTTATCTGCACCGTTGTATGAGACAGTACTATTGGTTTTATGATATACAGATTTCTGAAGATCAGTGTACAAGTAAGCATGTATGTTTAGATGATACTGGAACAACAGATATTGGTCCAAGACGTCACTTAAAATCCAGTGGTAGGTTTTCCACAAATAAACTGGGCTTAAACCGTGTAAATCTTATGGCATTTTTGCATTGTGAGGCCCGACCCGGACCGCCCCAGCCACAATCGGCTTGGCCTTTGACTATCTGGTTGTCACAATGTGGGTGGAGATTATCATATTAAAAACACCTTTTTCTTGCGACACAGCAACGGATGACATCAAGTTCGAAGAAAAAGTACCAAAGACTGTACCAGATCATCCAGCGACATGATGCTGAAGATGAGAGGCAAGATGAATGGTAGCTAATGTTAGCTTGTTGTTGCTTGGTAGCTTGAAACAATTGTTTAGTTGACCATGTGAAAATGTATTAATCTACCACCCCTCAGCCGCTAAACCAGTCAGTGCAACAGTGACTGACATCAAATCAAGATGAGAGCCCGACGCAAGTACAACCACAGATCTCTTGGTTCCTGAAATCCATCTGGAATTGGGCTATAAGGGCTAATTCAAACATGCAGAACCCAGATTTGAATCCAGTGCAAAAAGGCCATTACTGAGGTCTGACTGTGTGAACCAACACTTTATTCCAAGTTGTTTGACCATCATTTGCAGGTCAAAAAGGAACTATGTACAGTCAGTGTTTATATGTTCACTACTGAACCACACACAAAGTTACACACACACACATTGATGGAGAGAGCAGAGGCTGTGAGGGCAGCCATGGCCTCCTCTCTCCACTCGCTGCACTCCGGAGGGAGATGTTTTCAATTCACTCATTATATGAGGGTCACTCCAGGTCAAGTTCAATGCCGAGGTAAAAGAGCGGCTATGGTGAGAGAAGCGCCACCCACTCTCATATGCACAGCAAGCGCAGCATGAGTAGATTTAGAGCCAACGGGGTTTGGGATTTTGGATAAATAAACCTAAATTAGCTTCAGTGTATTTTTTTGTTTTGTTTTGCTTGTTTGTTCGTTTTTTTAGCTCAGCAGAGGAGAAACAAAGGAATCAGAAAAATAGATGGTGCAAATTAAATGACTGAAGTAGAAGGAAGAGGTCTAGGTGGAAGTTAATTTGGTGTCGAAAACAAATTTGTTGAGGGTCTCTGTCATGTTATTTAAATCAATTTTTTTTGTTTCCCATTGTTTGTTACAAAATCTCTTCTCTTCACTGTTCTCACCTTCTGTCCTCTTTTTGAAAGTTGGAAATTGTTTTAACATTTCTTTCTCAAAGAGACCCTGGGATTTTCTAGTTTGGTTAAGGGCTGCATGAGTGACTACATTAAAAACTATGCCTCACTAAACCGGACACAACTGTTGAGTTAATGTCAGGGAGGTGGGAAAGGTAAGGTGACCCTCTGATATTCAAAAACAAAGAATTCAGTCTGGTGGTGTATGAATTAAGACTGGTCTCTAATCCACTTCTTTCTGCCTTGACTTGGTTTTACTTTCATTTTTATTGTGGGTTGTTTTGCCGTGGTTGTTTTCCAGTTGATGTGGTTTGATTTGTGCTTCCATTTCTAATTTCAAACATTTAATAGCTTAAACTCATCTTTTCGCCCTTTAATGCCAAAGTAAACATAAAGGAGCAGATGCTTTTTTTTAAGGGATGCTGACCAAGTCATCCTCAAAAAAACTAACAAAACAATAAAAAACTTGGCTCCTTACAAACAACTAACTGGCAAGACAACAGCAAATGGTTAGTGATGCAGCACAGTGCCTACTTATGTTTGTAAACTTTACTGAGTCACTGACTGCTGCAGAATTGTATTTTTTATTTGTTAAGCAATGGAAACAGCACTGGGTGAACAATTTTATGGTAAAGGCGACAAAATTGATATATTGCATTCAGTTGTAAAGATACTGAGCTAAAATTTGACGTGGTAGTTAATGAGCAGCAGACACTCTAAGGCATGGTATTTTACAATATTGCATGAAATTATATATGAAACATTATTTTTGAGGATTGACCAAAATGGCTACAATTCTGTCACTTTGTATGATAATTTTAATTTAATACTTTGGCCTGAGATATGCACTGTTTGACGCAAAGGCCTTTTACACCTAGGCCTGGTGTCCTGCCTGAATTTATCCACCTCATAATACTGTCATTGTAGTGCCACAGCTACAAACACCATCGATAACACACAGAAATGCAGAATAATAATGCTGCTGCACCATTGGCGGATGCTGGTCTGTCAAGGAGGGGAAGCTCAATTTCGGCCTACACCATAAAATGTCGGTTTATTTATACGTAAATTCTACCCTCCGTTCCTTTTTAAGAAAATGAACTGTGACCCTGTCGTACCAGCAAGGCATTTTTCCAGGGATTTGACTAGTTTCCTCTCAATGGCCATCAGAGTTAGGCTGTTTAAGTGTGTCCCCCTGGGAGTGCTTGCTGATGCTGGAGGGGCTCAGCAGCACCCGCTGGACAGAAACTGCGATAGATGTCAGAAAGAGTGATAGAAGTCAGTCTCAAAACACAAGCAGCTACAAAAAACCCCACCAGAAATAGAAGCACGATTTGTCGCTGGTCGTTTTTAACAAAGAAAATGCTTCTAAGAGGATTACTAAAGTCTCCGGTTCAACTCAGAAAAGAAACGAAAGTAAAAATGCTCCTACGGATGTTTGCACCAAAAGATTGCTGATTCGCTCATTTCGCTGTCAATCAAAAAGGGATTCAGCCTCCGACAGATCATCCAATCATCATGCAGAAGCTGAGCGTCCGGGACAGCCCACTTCTCCATAGACCCCCAGAGACGCTGAGCATCCGATGGGCGGGACAAAGCCAACATTTATCGAATGACTCGTCTCGTTTTGCTGCAGCCTTTACATCGCTATTGAGCTCTGTGGACTCTCAGCGTCTGCACTGTTTAAAGCACCGTGAAGCTGTGGGAATGAGAGAGAGGAAAGCTGCGTCGTTACCGGTGATAAGAAGCTGATTCTGAACAAAAGTTGAGTGCGTTGTGGCCGATATTTAGTCAATGACATGAACACACAACAGTGTTTATTTGATCAATTATTATTATTTTTTTTACATTTTAGGGGAAGCTGAGCTTCTTGCCTCTGTGATGCACAAGTACCATTACATACTCACACAGAATTGCATTAAAGTCTGCAAACGACTGAAGCAACACAATAGCACAATTCAACAAGTTTGCTTCAACTACAGCCACATCAAAGCTGCATATTCATACATTTACCAGAAACATCAACAGACAAAAACATTAAAAAAATGTATTTCGCTGACCAAATTGCCTGAACACAAACATCCTCTGTTCAGTTCCTCTGTCGTTCAGGTCATCATGTCATTTGTCATTCAGGTCATTGTTCACATTTCAACAATAAGTCCTTCTTTTATCATGGAAGCTAACGCTGAAAGTCAAGTGTCTTGTGTTTCTGCCATAGGCTTTAATGTCCTTTAAGACTTTGAATGTTCACTTGACATCTAGCGTGCAAGATGCTACAGAACTGAAGTTCCCTGGGTCTGATTTTTGTGGCCAGATGCGAAAGTCAAATGCCTGCTACCAGGCACTGGTGTCACCAACTCAACACCTGATTGGTCAAAGCAACATTTTCATTGCCATTTGTTTTAACTTCCACGTGCCTTCACTGTTGGCCCTGAAGGCCTTGAGGCAGATTTCTCTGACCGTACTAGAAGCTGTGCAACCAGGAGAAAAGCTATGGAATTAAGAAAATACACATTCCATATAATAAAATAATGAATATATATAT